>NC_134831.1:189289217-189475525 GCF_004210375.1 Tachypleus tridentatus | reverse complement strand
ATGTGTGCCATGTTTCCTTGTGTCATGCCATAACTGTTTTTTCTCGATCTGCCTCCCGATAGATTTACGATATTCCGACCTTGATTCTTTTATATAACAGATGCTGTCTCCCTAGAGTGGTACACCTACTAATGAGTGGAGTCGTTCTGTGGAACGTATGCTCTCGGATTATGACCTTTTTCTTTTCATTACTATTTTCTTTACTTATTTGTATGCACCTAGTCAATCTTTTACTGCAATTAATGTATCTGTCTGTTTCCTTTAATTTTTCTCTGATTTCTCTTGGTAGGTTGACAGTGACTCACGGAGGAGGGATTCCTTCTCTTTAGTTTTGAGAGAGATTTGCCGTTGTCGATGCAACCAGACACGAATATCATGGTAAATGTTGGACCAGGCTGACTGTTTCTCTTTCAACTTTCTCTTGAAAATCAATTTTGCTGTCAGTAGTTTACCATGTATTAACGATTACTTGGGAGCAGTAATTGATTACATCGTTGAAGCAGCTATTCATTCTATTCGTAGATCATCGATACCTTTCCTATGGTATCCCCGTTTATGGTGGTCCTTCAGCCTGCTAGCAGGCAGAGGAGGATCAAAAACGGGCCTGGAGTACCTTTTGTAGTTATCCCATTCTTCAGAACAACATTGTTTTCCAGTGGGCCCGTGCCGAACTTTGTAGATCAGGCATCAAAAACAAAAGTAATCTTGGATTAAGTTTACAAATAGTATGTATTTTTCCACCAGTTACAAAGACATGTGGGACAAGATTTGATAGGTCAAAGTACAGTATGCTTGTTATCCCGTTTCCATATTGCTGTCCAATGGACAGGAAATTGCTGATGTGGAGAGTATCGTTGATACTCTCTGCAATGATTTTGTTTATTTTTTTTATCTCTTCCCGTGCAGTTTGATCATAAAGATCACTATTTGGCTAATCGCTTCCATTGCAATAATCGTCTCCTTAAACTGATGCAACTCAAGCTTGCCCTCAATCAGTCTGGCCGTAAATTGTTTTGGTATGATGGTGTTCACTGTAAAAATCCTGTACAATCTCTTTCCTGCCGCTAGTCCTCTTTTTCTTGTTGTATTTAGCCTGAAATTGGAGGAAAATTTTTCCTCATGCTTGGCACAAAGCTATTGTCTTATCTGTATAAAAGCCTTCGAAAGATCTTTAGATTTTTTTTCTAATTATCATGCAATTGCCCTGACAATGTTTTTTGTAAGATCTTGGAGAAAATGGTTTTGTTTGGTTTTGAATTTCGCACAAAGCTACACGAGGGCTATCTGTGTTAGTTGCTTTTAATTTAGTTGTGTGATACTAGAAAGGGAATGAAGCTAGTCTTACTACCCACTGCCAACTCTTGGTATACCATTTTACCTACGAATAGTGGGATTCATCTTTACGTTATAATGCCCCACGACTGAAATAGCGAGCGTGTTTGGTGTGATGGGAATTCGAACCCATGACCCTCAGATTACGGGTGGAGCGCCTAATCACTTGGTCATGCCAGGTCTGGAAAGGTTGGTTAATGCTCATCTTGCTTGCTTACTTTAATGAAACAACTTTGTCTAGCCCACCAAGTGTACGTTCTGTTGACAGTGCTCCATCGTAAGCAATCTTATTCGATTTGAAAAATCGATCATGTAAGACTTCCTAAAGACAGAACATCTTGTTTTTGTCTCTTTTGATTTTGCGAAAGCTTATGACACTATCAAGATATCATAAAATTGGTAACTTCTACATCTTCTGTCCGTCGTTGAGTATGAGGTTTATGTAGTATGTGTAAAAACGCATTTTCTTTCACTTTAAAGCATCTTTTTATGCTATTCATGCTATATCGTCTAACAAATTCGGCCCTCAAGGGTACATCGGTATACCTGCAGAGCTATAACGCTAGAAACCGGGTTTCGATACCAGTGGTGAACAGAGAAGAGTGTGTAATATTGTTCTTTATTCTAGACAAATAACCAAGCTCAACAAGTTCTATATGATCTGGCTTGAATTTAATTTTTCCTATTTTTACACATTCTCTTTTTTTCCCTTCACGAGCGTTAAACACAAACCATTTTTAAAACTGCACTTAACGTAAAATAATTTACTGTATAAATTTCACAATTCCATTAATAAAGTCTTTCGTTTAATTATAAGATTATATTTTATAAATTTCAGATCTGTTTATAAAAGTTTCAGATGTACAATGGAAATGAATTTTTTGATATTTCTGTCTTTACTTTTGTTAAAAGAATTTAAAATTACTGGTGATGTATCTGTTTCAGCCGAGAAGGAACAAATGTTACGACGTACACAACCTGTTTTTTAAAATAAACATAAGCTACTGTTTTTATTAACTTATATGGGTATTTGACATTCATTTCCTTGAATAAGTATGGTTTCATATAAGTGCTTCTTTTGTTTTCGCTAATAAATACTTTTTTCTAACGAGAATAAATAAAGATTTGTGTAGCTTGTAAATTTTATATTTGCTTCTTTGACTAATTAAATAATCATTCTATAATAGTCAATATAAATCATGGGTTAAGTTCGAATTTAACTCCAATTATAATTGTATACAAAGTACAACAGCTAGATACATGTTTAGTTTACTATACATAACATTTATTCATAGCTTCTAATAGAAGGTAACTGAACTATATACATCAAAACTTCCAAAAAGATCATGTGAAGCTAAAATTATAAACAAACTCATTAAAATTAATTAACGTCATAAATTAGTAAACAAGGACATAAAATCTTTAATAAGTGGAAGGCACTCAATATGATTAGTGATACTTTATTCGGTTAATTTTTGAAAACACTATTTAGTTTGGAAATACATCTTGATGAACGAATTTTGTTAGAAAAATATTTATTTAAAGTTTATTTGTTTAGAATTAACCACAAACTTATGTAATGGGCTATCTATGCTATGCCTACCACGGGTATCGAAACCCGTATTTTCAGCGGTATAAGTCCGCTGGGGAACATTTAACACGTTAATACCGAGGAAGTTTTATTTGTTATATTAGAATTTAGTTTATCAAAATTGTACACAATGATGGATTTTCTTAAAGCCGAAATCTTTAGTTTATCAAAATTGACACAAAAATCAAATATCAATATAAAACCATCACAATGATGGATTTTCTTAAGAAAGCCGAAAATACTATAAGGAATAAAATTATTTCAGGCTGTTTTACGTGGTGTGGGTACATTAATTGGAAAAAAAGATTGAAGTCTTATTAGTTTTTTGAAAATGCCCTAAAATGTCCAAAGAAAGCAAAATAAAGAAAAACTGGTTGAACAAATAACTGAAACGTTTGAAGAAATATTAGCTATGATTAACATAGGAGTAGTAATTAGGTTTCAAAATAATAATCAGTGATGACGACAAAAACCACTTTATATAATTTGATAATCGTAAACTTAATACCGGAATCGAAAATATATATCTGGTTCGAAGCAATCGAACTGACATTATTACACTTTCAGAGAAAACAATACACTCACACAATTGGCTTATTTTAATTAAAAAAAGCCGAAACGAGAACAAATTAAAGAAAAACTTAAGTTGTTTTTGTTTCAGCTTGTTGCTGAGTTAAAATAACAAACTAATATAATTAGTCAGAGGTTTTGATTTGCTGTATTTAACGCAGTCCTTCTTTGTGATTTTACTAATATTAGTATTGTAGCTTTTACTCCTTTAAAATATATTTATTTTTAATAAAAAAATATATATACATAAATTTTAAGAAAGAAATTACTTATCAACGTGTAATGTCAGGGCTACTGGAAGTACTGTTTTTATATAATTGATATCATATAACTGATCTTGTAGCTTTGCGCTGAATAAAAACAAATAAGATTTTATAAACATAGATATTTTCATTTTTAAAAATCACTTGTGATGTAAGAATCATACCTGAAAACACGCTGGAAAAATACTTTCTGACGAAAACTATCATAGGAATGGAGAGTTAAATTACCGACCATTTGTTTATGATAAACAGTTGTCTGTACTATAACTACTACAACCCTTACTACGATCTATAAGATAAGTTATAGAAAGAAATTACTCCTCATCCTGCCACGGAGTATTACTGAAATACCAAGAACAAACACCCCACGGAACAATAGAGAAATTTAAGAAACATACAAAAAACATAACCTGTGTGAGGAAATTAAGATTCATGAAAATATTCACCACAGGATCTTATGGTATGTGTAAGAAGTACTTTAATAATACATAATTAAAGGAATTTCCCCAAATATCCCTTCTCCGTATAACCCAATAGTGTTCTTAACGTAGTACAGAAATAGCGTTACTAAATTGCAAACCTTCAAAGAATTAAAAAAAATATGAAGTAGCATCGAAAATACTGTGAACCGGAAATGTTTATGTCCATTAAAAAGTGAATCCATAATTTTATAGATATCTTGGGCAGAAACAAGGTTTATACATTCACAAACTTCTACAAGAACTTATTTTACTTTATCATTTCAACAACTAGTCTCATTCTTCTCGGTTCATACACAGGTGGAAACTCTTTCAGTTGTTAATTACGTCAAATTGAAAAACTAGATTTGCTGTAGGGCACGTGTACAACACATTGTTAGTATATATAAGTAACTACATGTAACAAATCTCTTATTCTGTCTTTATGGAACATGCATACGACGACATCATGTAATTAATAATCAGTGATGACGAGAAACCCACTTGTAGAGAAATATATATATATGTAAAAACGGGCTCATTTGGGTTGAGAAAACGTTTTTGTAGAGGAGTGAACAACGTTTCGACCTCCTTCGGTCATCGTCAGGTTCACAAAGAAAGAAAGAGGCAACTATAATCCTAAAAAGTAAGCAGTAAACAGTTTCGCGCATGATTCTGTAATAAAATATATATATAAACAGAAGCCACTTTAACTTTTCTATCTCTTCTCTTGTCAAATGTCATTTATAAATATTTCTTGACCATAAAACACTCGATACTATAATTCAATTAACCATGGCCTTCATTCCTGACATAAGCTTATTATTTGTGGAAGGTTATTAAAATGTCATCTGGGAAGAAGGAATTGTCATATGAAGAGAGATCTAGATCTTTAAAATTGTTTTCTCTTGAAAATAGAATAGTAAGATAAGATATAATGGAAGGGTTTAAGATTGTAAAAGGAGTTGATGATTCTGGTGCACCAGTACTTTTCATACTAGTGTTATAGAATGAGTACACAACTGTAGATTTATGGAAGGTAAATGCCATCGTAAGCTAAAACAATTTTAAGTTTCAAATAAATCAATGAGTTATGAAAGTGTTGCCTTCGGATGTTGTGTAGACAATACATTTGAGTGAGTTTAAAGCAGGTTTCATAGAAATGATAAAGTTGGCTTTTTATATATATAATAGTTTTAGTTTGGCTTAGAAGATGGGACAACCGAGATGGATGAACAGGTCTTTTATTGTCACTGAACATTATGTTATTCATTTTACAATATATTTTGTGTGTGTGTGTGTGTATATGTGTGTATATATATATAAATTATGTCATTTCCCACAGCTATTGAACTACTTAACACTTAGAATATTACGTTATTCATTCCTGAAATCAGTAGTTAAAAAGGAAACTTTATACAATTTAGCACAGTGCAGTACAGTACACTAAACATAAAACATGTTAAACTGAATTAGATCGATTAAAACAAATTCAGACATAATCAAACTGGGTATAATTATAGGTCAGGTGTCGATTTCAATTTGTAGACACCACGAACCAGTTATTAATTCATTTTATTAGAGTTTATGAAATATCTGGTCTAATTTAAATATTTTGACACAATCACAATTTATAAAATTTATTTTTTAATGCCATACAAGTGATTACATTAATATCTCTAACCTCATTGTTATTACAGCTTAAGTCTAAGGATATAGGAGGTACAGAATCTTCAGTTACTGAGTGATTAAAAGACGGTATTACGTTAGATCCTCCAGAAAAGTAAAGATAATGGAAGGATGTGACACTGGTTTGTTTCTTACACAAACAAGTTTGATGGTGGTTTGAATTATTAATGAAATTGTAAACGTTAGATAATGAACATTGGTTTATGTTTTTAGTAATTTAATTTGGCATACGTTACGGATGTATTAATGTGTTACCGTTAATTGTATTAAGTTTGCTTAAAATAATACTTTTTAATTGTTATATCAGATATCTATTTCTATAAACTAAAGAGGTAATTTTGGAAATAATTCATTCATATGCTATTTCTAACCACACGGGAATGCTTAACATTCTGTTTTGTTTAGATTATTAAACCACATTATCTACTTGAACCTAACCTCATAAAATAAAGTAATAATAAAAGAGTTTACTGTGTTTTTATCACCTTTAAAAGTACACGTTTTAAGCAGCACTTAAACAACTTGTAGAAACACAGATAAAATAAAGTGTCTTTATTTGTTGTAATTTTATTTTGTTCACCATATCCAGTTTCTGACATATACATTTCTGATAATATTGTTACTAGACTTGAAATCCTAGATGGTGTTAGTGTGAAACACTTTTTTCTTTATATTAATATCGTTTTTATATCCTAAAGTGTCTAAGTCAGATGTCCTCCATAGTTCATTAACATGATATACTATTTACTTTATTACATGGTTTGTCTTTAACAAACCTCAACCAAAATTATAATCTACTTATATAGGAAGAGAAATATCTCCTTTGTAAAATAGTTGCAGCTACTGCTGTAATTTTAGACATTAATGGTTCGATTTTCAGTGACAAAGCAACTGTTTAACAATCATATTTGGATAGTTGTGATTAATGTAAGGGTCTGTAAATGGTCGTAGTAAAATATGAAGGCAAAAATAAGCCGAGAAGGACTCGATTGCTTGTTTGTTTGTAATTAAGCACAGAGGTTCACAATGGACTATCTTTACTCTCTCAAAACTGGTATCGAAACCAGATTACTACTGTTTTAAGCCTCTAAACATACCACTGTGCCACTGGACGGCGGAGAACTTGATTAGTTATTAAATATTTATAAAACTGACTTTAATACCAGCACATAAGAATGATACACCTACAAACACCATCATAAATACTTATTGATCTCTCAGGAGTTATTCTTGTAGAGTGGAACAAGACTAATGAAAGTAAAATGATTATAAGTAGTAGCAACTTGGGAAATTGAAAATTGAAAATCTTTATAAATTGTTGCAATATTGTAATAAAAAATACAATGTTTCATATAATTTGATAATCGTGATCTTAATGTCGGAATCGAAAATATATATCAAGTTCTAAGCCATCAAACTGACATTATTACATTCACAGAATTTCAGTTGGACAATAAGTTATAAGAAAAACGTTTCTGGGATCTCGCAAACACGATATATGTCGACGCATAATGTCAAGTCTACTGAAAGTACTGTTTCTATACAAATAAATATAATAGTTATTTAAAAATATATGTAAAATTTATTCACATTGACAAAAACAGAATAAGCTACATAAGCAATTAAGAAAAGAAAGTGAGTCAGTGGAAGCAATGATTATTCCTCCTAGAGGGTTATTTACAGATTATAATAACAAATTAAATAACATGGTAATTAAAAAGTGAAATAACATTTTAAGTTCTTAATTGTAAAATAATTCTTTTATTCTACACGTTGTTATTATTAGTGAATAGAAAAGTTCGGGAAATTGTAGTCATATAACAGAATTATTTAGACGTCATTTGAATATAGCTTAAAGGAAAGAAAATTTAAAGGTAATAGTACGTAATGAAAATTGTAAACACATTTAAAAAAACATGATCGAGGAACATATAATATGTTTAAATAGTTCATTTAATAACATTCAATCAAACGTTACAATGTGATACGTGAATTATTTTGAATTCTCAAACAACTAAAAAACCTAACATATGTAAGGGTTAAAGAGAACATGTAAATAAATAATATTATCAAGAAGAGATGCCTGATATCAACCATTCATTATCGTCAGTAACTCTACTAAAAACAATGAGAGAATTAAACAAATAGATACTTTTGATTATCGTAACTTTAAACTAGTTTTCCTATTGATAAATTAAAAAGGTTCTTTCTTTAGCAACTTTTGGTGCCTTAATATTTTTTTTCTAAATTACTGTTCTGCGTCAGAAAACAGAGAAATTTCTAAGAAAATGTCAGGGATAAACTAGAAAGATGTTCTGTGGGAAACATTTACATGGAAACATACAGACAAAAGTAAATTTTTGTGGCTTGAATATAAGTTAAAACAACAATATGTGAATTTGTATCTCAGAACAGCTGGTATGAATATTAACTTTCATATATGTAAAAAAACGGTTGGTATGGGTAGAGAAAGCAATATATAAAAGAACGAACAATGTTTCGACTTTCTTCGGTCATCGTCAGAAAGAAAGAGGTAACTGACCGGTAACTGACTACATTTTTGAAGGCAGTTGTGTACTTCCTACACTCAATTACACTCGTGAATACTCTTTCTACCCTATAGCAAATAATTTAACAATGTTCTTGGAAATTTCACAGATTCTAATCTATTACAGTTGGTTTTCGAAATAAAGTTTTAGTTATAAAGTAATATAATTGGTATTTCTCGTTCATTAATTGTACCTTTTAATTTAGTAAGACTTTACATAACAATTTTAATTTTAATCTTGATAAATTGTAGTTTATTAGTTTTCTGGTTTTCGTAATTTTATCATTTGTCACTACATTTAGTGTGTGTGTACACTGCAGTCCCTTGCTTTTCTATATAAATTTTCTATCTGTATAAAGTATTTGTCAGTGTTTTTCAACACGCTTAATAAGTATAGAAAACTATTAAGATCTGCACTAAATAGTTACATTGTTACAAAGTTTCCACATTTCTTTATTGCTCGCATATGAAAAGCATTTTATAGCATCAAAAATCGAAATGTTAATGTTGAATAATATCAGTGAAGCAAGAAAAAGTTTGGTCCAAAGGTGAAGACGATATATTCTAGAATCATTTAAAGCTCGTTTAATAAAGCTATAAATATAGCATAATAGTCGTGTTTTCAAAGCTTATTAACAGTTTTATATGGTATACAATAGAAAACAGGTATGAAGTCAAAAAATATGTCGTCACATTGGACGAAGCACGTTCCTATTGAAGATATTGTAATAAAAGTAGGGTGTTTTTGATCACCACGTTGTTAAAACAATACTTTATTAATGGTACGAACCATGTTACACAATATTTTATTTTTTCACTACTGTACCTGTGGTGTTTAAGGTAACAACTGCAATTTTTTCTTAAACGTCTAGAACGCTGAGAAGAATCTAAGATGAACAAACTCTGTGTACTTTTGGGCTAATGAACCAATACCACTATAAAAAGGATAAAATGACATATTTGGATGGTCAACGTGTACGGTGTTCATTTGCTAATGGTTGATGGAGTGTAGGTAGAGACGAAAAGTCATACGTCTTGAAAATTTCTTTGTAGGACAGATTATTCTTTCTCACTTCCTCTTTAACAATAACTTCTGTTAGTGAAAGACGTTCTCTCTCTCTTTGCTTATCTCTTTCATTTTTCTGAGTGATATTTACAACAGAATAATTGCATATCTCTTCTTTCTAGGTAAAAGCATTTTTTTCTCATATTCTTAATAATTTCACTGAGTGACATATACATAAGTTTTCTCTTTCATTATTTCTCTGTTTCGATAAATTCAAAACATATATTAAGATTCCTTTCTCTCTCCGCAATTCTTCTATAACTTGGCTGTAAAGGTAAGGATTTGCATTCTATAACTACAGTTTTGATCTACGAGTAGGATACAAACATTTGTGTTGTGTTTATTTATTTTTTACAAGTTACAACTTTTATAGTAAGGGAGAAGTTTTAAAAAACATGTACGGCGTTTTGAACTTTAATGTGATCGCTCTGAAATACTCAAGTTTCAAAGGTAAAGAAGGTTTTAGTATTTCAGTATTTAGTATTTATATGACTGAGAAGAACAAAACAAACAAAAATTCAATAAATACGAAAATATAAAAATGGTGTACGAAATATTTTCATAAGATTTGGAATATCTGGAAAAATAATGTAATTTACAAAAGTTTAAAGAGATCATGAAAACAGTAATATCGTTATATTAATCATCAACAGTGTCTAGTAGATTCTATTAAGAAATCCAACTGAATCCGAGTGAATATTATGAAATTCCTTGATTCTTCACAAGCCCCCCGCTAATACAGCGGTATGTCTTTGGGTTTACAACGCAAAATCAGGAGTTCGATTCCCCTCGATGGGCTCAGTAGATAACCCGACGTGGCTTTGCTATAAGAAAACACACACATTCTTCAGAAAATAAAGTAAACGGATAATTTTCAATGAGAGAAATGGGGATGAAGATCGAAGCCTGGAAAGAATTATGTACTTTTCAATGTGGCAAAAAAGAAGACATTGGCTGATCTAATACGGGTATTATTATGATAAAATCCTGATAAAATTAAAGTTTCACAAAGAAATTTACTATATTACACAACTAAAGGATATTTTCCATGAAAAAAATAAAGATAGACATGAAGACTGTTAATTTAGATGTTTTATAGGAGAACCACTTTTAAGTTTTTTGCTGCTTCAACTGATGGTAATCTGATTCCGTACTTTGGCATTGCAACTATACAAACTTAACCCAGACCCACTATAAACGTAACGATCGAATAAGCAATAAAAGTGTTTGTTTGCAATTTCGTGCAAAGCTGTACGAGTGCTATCTGTGCTAGCCGTCCATAATATAGTAATGTAAGACTAAAGGGAAGACAGCTAGTCAACACCACCCACTGCCAACTATTGGGCTACACTTTTACCAACGAAAAGTGGGATTGACCGTTAATTTATAACACCCCCAAAACTGTAAGAGTGAGTATGTTTGGTGTAACAGTGATTCGAACCCTCGATCCTCAGATTACGAATCGAGCGCTTGGTGATGCCGAGTCTGTATTAATGGGAAGAATGTGAATAAAGATCGAACATATATTTAAAAAGACTGTTCTGTTCATGGAATATATTAAATAGAGAGCAGATATTTCCTAACTTAGATTATTATAATTTATTATTTTAATTTGTACAGTAATTAATGACGTTTATACAAAGATTAATACTTATTTCAGTGTAATCGAAATAAACATTAATGGATCTAATACTTACTAATATAAGTATACTTTAAATAGAAAAGCGATGTCAAGTAGTTGAAATATTAAAAATAAAGATCAAATAAGATCTTTACAATACTTTTATTTATTGACAGCAAGAATTTCGGCTATAGACGAATTTCGAATGTAAAAATATCAAGATATTTTATTACTTACAGGTTTACTGTTTCAACACTTTTGCTCGTTTTACTGAAACTCCAATTACTGTTGATCAAAATATTATAATATTTAGTGTACTGAAT
Organism: Tachypleus tridentatus; assembly: GCF_004210375.1. Lineage (NCBI taxonomy): Eukaryota > Metazoa > Arthropoda > Merostomata > Xiphosura > Limulidae > Tachypleus > Tachypleus tridentatus. The sequence continues at coordinate 189,464,064 of NC_134831.1, read as the reverse complement.
CGTTTTTACTTCTTAAATGTGTAATATAATATCATAAGTTGTTATTAATTATTCTATATTCGTGTGATCATGATAAACCTCAATGTAAACTAATTTTAAATGGATTTTTTTCATATTTTTTTCAACTTCTAAGCAGCAAGACAGAGACAATTAAGGATAGTTAGCGTTCTTTAAGTTATTACAGTTATGAAAAAAGCTGAAAACTACTTCGTAGAATTGAAGTCTTAACCTCATAGCTTGTGATATCAATGTTATAAATGAAAGTTACAAATATTCTTTGGAATAGAAATCTTCCTGTTCAAGATTTGTTGTGACCATAACTTTTGATTCATAATCATAATAGCATACAGTTTAGTTGTGAAAAAGGCAATATTTTTCTGCACTTATTCCATATATGAAGAAGTCCGTATGTAACCAAGTAAAGAAAGGAGTCAACATATATTCAAATGAAACGTAACAGAAAAAATTGGTGAACATGTATTTAATACCTGAATGATATGTTATTGGCCCTTTATTTACAATCAAAATATTCCGTTCAGAGACCCACGAAAATAGGATAAAATATGAGGTGTTTAAGGACTTTTAAGTTCATATTTAAACCACCCACACAAAGTAATGATGTTAAACCTGTTAACTATGGCTACCAGAAATACCATCTATGACACTGATTTCAAGAATATATCTTTTAATATGTTTTCCACATTCAAAATAGCAATAATTGTTCTTAATAATAGAGAGAATTAACTAATATTTTCAAAGGATTATAACATAAGATGTTCTGGGATATCTGTGAAATGAAAGTCACATAATTTGTAGTGGAATGCATATAACAAGTTATTAAAATCAAGGGATTCATCCTCTTACATATTTTTCACCGTAATTTTTAGTTATTTATTATTTAATGTAGCTTTCTTAAATCAAGTGCTTCTTGAATCATGTCATTTTTTGTACTTTTGTTACCGCTTACTGAGTGATTTATGTCTTCATTCGTTTACGCAAGATGAATAGCAGTGATGATTAGAGCATGCCCCAACAATACTTAAGACTGGAATGGAAGAGTCTCGAGTAAGTAGTTGAAAAATATAACGAAAAACGATAACAGAAGAAAAAGCTACGCTGTTTGAACCAGTTTAAACTTGTTGAAAACATCCAACAAAGCAGTCAATCTGATGCTATGGATGAACATACTGATCAAGGAACAATCAACAAACCCTAACACAGGGAGACGTTTATCGCTTATTAAACTCAAAACCCAAAGGAAATCCATATTTAGTGTTAGGCCCATTGTAAGGAAATGATAATAAACGATACCTAGAAAGTTATTAAAGTTGAAAGACAACAAATCCAGAGTAGAGGCAGCTATTATCACAGCAGTTTTTTCTAATTCGAGGAAAGATGTTGGTCTAATGCAAATAAAATATTTGATTGAGAAATAATAATCACACCAATATTATAAATAATGCTAGAAACAATATTTCACCATTTGCACAAACATTTAAATATAAACTCTGAAAACAGCTAGCAAAAACTGAATCTGTAGAATAAGTAGCAGTTGCATCGCCAAGAGAAAGAAGAGTGTTGGAGAAATAGAAAGAAATATCATCTAATGCTTCAATAAAACAACTAAGAGAGATGAAGAAAGTCGTCCTCTATTTATTATGGATCCTCCAACCATCCAAAAAATTAAAATAGTAAAAATCAGCTTATAGGTTAAAAAACACGTGTAGATGACTTTGTTACACAGTCACCACCGAAATCATATCCAATTCTTTGATTTTTAAATTTTGATTTTTTTATTTGATAAATTGTTAAAACTAATATCCCCTTTTTATCATTCAGAAGAGATTATAGAACCTTCGTGCCTCTCACAAGTCAGTCAGGATGTTACGCTCTGGAGATACTTTTATGAAAACATCCACACCTACACATAGTGAACTCCTTCTAAGGTCGAGGACCATTAGAGATTTACCTATTGAGGTCACTGCCCATGCTACTTTGAATTCTTCCTAAGTACTGATTGTTTTGAAGGATTGAAAAACATCTTCCAGTCGGAGATCCTTGGTGGTTTCTCCAGCCAAAGCGTGTCTGTTGTAGTTCATATCTGCAATTGTAATGAAAGATTTATTCTGTTGACAAATGACTTAGTTTTTACTTTTACACCACCACGTCCACCTGTTTTTGTCAAGGCAGGTTATCTAAGCTACAAGGCGCATCCATATATTACCAATCCTTGCAGGCATTTCAAGTGTCAGCAATTTGGATATTCGAAGGCATTTTGTCGTGGTTTACGACAAGTGTTTTCTGTATTGACAAAAACTATGACGTTTCTGACTGCCAAACGAATCTTTACTGCGTTATTTGTGGTAATTCCTACCACTTTTGATACCAAACTTGTGGGGGGGGGGAGAAAGAGATACAACTCAATCACTGAAATCTACGTTTATTGACCCAGACCTTACCACTCAGCCCAGAACAGGATCCATGGACAGAACGTTTAATAAAGAACAAGAAAAACGGTATGGTTGTAAAGGGTTCTCTGTCCATTTCTTCTCAAGCTAAGTAAAAATCGCCACTTTAATAACACAGTGAACCTTTCTAGGCTCTCATTCTAATCTTGATTATATTAAGGACTGGACTGATCCTACGTGTCTTTCCTCACAGGAAACTTGCCGATATAGTCAGTCTTTGGTAATTTCTTGAAATGCTAATGACAGGGTGGGTGGCACTGCTGGTCAACCAGCACGTGCCAACCTTATCTGTGCCATGTTTCTTTGGATCACACCATAACTTTTTATTTCTATCTATCTTCTAAGAGATTTACGACAGTCAGATCTTGATCCTCTTATATATCATTTCCTGTCTCTCTTTTTTCATTTTGTGTGATTTCAATGGACACAGTCCCCACTGGTGTGGTGCCCATAGTGATGGGAAAAGTCATTTTTTAAAACGACTTTATTCTTTTCAGTATTGTTTCCGTTACTTATTTATATGCATTTAATGAATTTGTCACCCTTCTTCAAGTAACTCAAACTAAGATCATATGAGTGGATGGTAATTAATTATGGCAGGTGGACTGATCATTAGAGTTAGCCACGTTATTCAATTAAAACCCCAATTCAGCCAACTGAGCCTAGATATGAAGGTGAAAAGAGAGAATGTAGACAATATATTATAAGCACTCAGCCCACTGAGGAAGAACGACACCATAAAGAGAAGGTGAAATTATTTGCTATAGTCCACTTCAATAAATGACAAAGGGCATTCTGAAGCTGCTATTCAATAAATCTGATACTTTACGACTGACTAGAAATTGAAAGTCGTCAACATAGAGGCCATTTGCAACAGTACGAAGAAGATTTTTTAGTGGTAGCGTCTACCTTGAAACTGAGAAAGGGTGACACTCAAGATACAATCTTGAGAGACTTCAAGTCCCTGTGTGAAATAATAGCAAAGGACTGAATATTCCTGACTTGGAGTCGACTTTCAAGTAAAAATTACTATGAAAATGTGTAAATGCCTACACAATTCATGGGAATGGAGGTTCTGCTAAATTTCAAACTATAAGTAGTGTCTTAAATTTTCTTAAAATGAAAGAAGTCTTACCCCATACATCATATTTGTTTCTTCTGTCAGATCTAGGTAAAAACTACTAGAATAAAGAGCAAGAGAGACAGGAGAGAGATGGTGCAGGATTTCATAGTTAATGTCATTGGGTTTGACTCTTGTACTACCAGGCCAATAAAGAGTAAGCTTAAGTTTCACCATGTGAAAGGGCGATTAATGTCATTAAGTCGATCAGTGTGAAGGAAAATAGATAATCACTGTCCCTGAGACTTTCTAGTCAACAATGAAAGTAAAAAATAAAAATGTTGGAGAGGTAAGAAAAGCGCATGCTTAGAATAACTATTATGCTTTGTACATCAGCAGCTTTTTGGTGACTGGAGAACAAGATCAAAAGGAGATAGGAATATACATATATTGTTATTTTAATCTTATTCCAAATAACATTGAAACTAGTGGTAGAATTGATGCTGGTTGGGAACGTAAATAATAGGCACAGGCCTGCTGGAAGTCAAAGTGGAATGAAAGAGTGGGATATTTGAAAAATGCATCCCAAGTCTATTTCTAAGACTTTCTTAACTGTTGGCAGGCAGCAGACCATCTTGGATGAGAATACCATAAAAAAGGTGTTGAGGTTATGGAGATAAAAGCAGTAACTGTTTGAATTATACAGTCAGTTGCTTTTTTCATACAGTACTTAATAAATGGAAGATTAACACCTCTAGGATTAAATTGTGAGACAGAAATGAAAGGAAGCCATTCATTCTGTTCCAGCTTTTACCCAGGCAACCGGGTCAGGAGGCATCGCCCACGCCAGTTATCTCTCTAAACAATGAGTAAATTATGTGTGGCCTGTGGATGATTGCTAACCTTTAAGAAAAATGAGAAACGGTAAAAGGACCAGTAGCAGTAAAAGACGAATTAGGTACATGAAAGCAGTTTAAATCACCAGTACTGAAGGGAAAGAAGTTGTGATCTGAAAACATACGTTTTACAGAACGACATCTCCCATTAATATCAACACCACTCATATGGAATTGTGTCAATTTAATATTCCGAAGATGAAAAAGGAAAATGGCAACTGTTTTATTAGGGCATCGAGGTCTGATTAATCATAATTCTTTTTCAGGAGATCGATAAATAGAATAAACTGTAACTGAATGATTCAGGAAGATATAAATGGGTCAGTCGTCAAATGTGTATTAAGTGAAGCAGACAAGGTGGTGTACTTATTGGTCATAGAGTTGACCATCACACAACCTATCATTATCTGCTATTATCTGTAATCTGCATAGTTAAGAAATGTTTTAGTAAGGAGAGGCACACACGGAATGATACGAAATGATCAAAGCCTTAATTTCTACCCAATTAGAAAGCAAACCTCAACTGTTTCACCATAATAAAGTGACCATTTTTCTTTTGGGGAGGAGAAATTGTAGAATAACCTTTATTCATGCAACAATGTTAATTCTTTTTAATTAATATAGGTTTTTCGACTTTTATAGAGTATGACCTATGTTTATTTGGCAGAGACATCATAAACTGAGGTCATGATCACATAATTGTTCTGCACATCAGTCAAATAGTTACACTTGGGCAGCCATTGAATGCAACACTTGGAACAGAGATATAAGTAGACATGAACTTATCAACTTTTCTATTCACAGAAAGCAAGAGACTCTTCACATTATATGAGAAAGATTATGAAAGAGGCACATAAAATCTTTTTGCATTCTCATTGTAGCAACAGAACACTGTACAGAAGCATATGTCCAAGCCAGAGCATGGGACAACAAGATAAGTGCCTCAACATAGAAATATTATTCTAATGTTTCACATTCTTCTTATTTCCATTCTTCTCTTAGGTTGGTGGAGGAAAAGAATGGAAGTAAGAAGGATGTGAAACATTAGAATTGATGCAGTGAGGCTACAGTTGATATTTACAGGCATTACTGTCCTTACTACCACAATGAACATACATCAAAAACTAGGACATTATGCCTATGAAAGTTTAAACCATTTACACTGGTAATATCTCAGAGGATTAGAATTATATGATCATAAATTACAATTAACACAACCTGCTTTGATAGCGGCAGGTGGATTTGGTGATGCAAATATCAAAATCAGAACATTTGTAGGTGGTATAATTCGTGTTTGAGAATGGAAATATGTCTCACAGGAGAAACACCTTTGCTGGAGAAACAAGCGATGATCTCCGATGTGGAAATATTCCCTGAATCCCTCTCAACAATGATTTTTTTAGGAAATTTTCAAAGCAGAAAGAGGGCGTTTGCCTTTTTCACGTGTAGGTGTTTCTACAAAGATGTCTCCAGAAAAGAGCTTATTTACTAACTTTGGAGGGCAAGCAAGTCCCATTATGCCCTTGTAATGAAAAAAGGGGACATTTCCTTAGTAATTTGTCGGTCAAAGAATGAAGAATTAAGAACTGATATACAGAAGCAGAATTTGGTACTGAGTGTATGATAGGTTCATCTATATATGGTTGTTTACCTATTTCTTAATGTTTCATTGTCGTCACAGTTTGGAGGATTCTTAAAAAACGAAAAATAAATAATTGATTATTAATTCTATCCACTAAGAAGACCTGTGAGGAGATGCACTATAATACCAAACAAGTACACTGGAGTAGTTCCAGGACTTCGTAAGCACTACATACAAACAACAATATCAAAAAAGAAAGTCCACAACGCTCTTTGAGAATGTCCAACACTCAGTATTCTTAACTTAAAAGGACCATCTGATTGATTCTAGAAGAGCCATCCTTCTGCAGATATTCAACACCATAGTTTTGTGTTGCGAAGCTTGAGACATTACTCAACCCCCAAGGTCCTCTCCTTCCTTTCTTGGGTGGTCATGCACGGCAAACACGTGAATGGACTTTCAGATCCCAAAAGAGATAAACTGATGAAAGTGATGATACAGAATCTTCCCTGGGAGGCTTCTTCACCACGTAGAGTAATTCTCCTAGAGGATATAGGAGGTAAGATTCACATAAAAATGCTCTACTGTTTTTAAAACTAGCTACCACGTTCAAAAAATTTGTTACTTATTACAGAGAACAAAATATCGAAGGATATTTAGCAAGTATTTGATAAATCAAAAACAAACAATAAACAGTTACGTTTTTTGGGTTATTGGTAAATTTCATATTATGCTATACATCAATAAATCTTCCTTAATACAGTTTAGTAATAAAATACATTTAAATTAAGCTAAGCAAAAGTTTCGGATAAAAATTGCATCTCTACAACGTACAGCATTTATGATTGATAAAAAGTTATCTTAGGAGATGAAAAGATGTATCGTTTAGAAACCCAAAACACCCATAGAAACAGCAAAACACAAATGTAAAACCGTAAATTTACATCTGTCTCCGAACGGACCCAACTAACTTTCATCGCCAAATTTGGTGAAAATTCATCAACAGGGGCGTAGGAATAAAAAACCTCAAAACGCTAATAAAACCCGTAAAATACAAAACTGAATGTGTGTATTTCCCCTTGAACCAATTGAACCTCCATACGAATTTTGGTGAAGTTCCGTCGACACCCTGTGAAGTTTTTTTTTTTAATTTTGCGCAAATCTACTCGAGGGCTATCTGCGCTAGCCGTCCCTAATTTAGCAGTGTAATACTAGGAGGAAGACAGCTAGTTATCACCACCCTCCGCCAACTCTTGGGCTACTCTTTTACCAACGAATAGTGGGATTGCTCGTATCATTATAACGCCCCCACGGCTGAAAAGGCGAGCATGTTTGGTGCGACGGGGGATTCGAACCCGCGACCCTCAGATTACGAGTCACATTTAACCCACCTGGCTATACCGGGCCGATCCCTGCGAAGTATTTACATGGACATATAACAGACAGTACTATGATATTTATATAGATGGCTCCAGTGCATTAGATTCACATGGGACGTATTTATGGAGTCATATCTTCATCCTGAAAATGGAGTAAAAATAAATCTCTGTGACGTGAATTGGAGGCGAAATATCGTGATTCTTATTGGAAATCTACATTAAATCAGAATAAAAATATCGCGTAGTTGATGGCTTCACATAGTGTAATAAAATGTTTTTCCAGTATCATATGAGCAAGAGTTTTATTATAGTATGATTTTAAAATAAGTAAACTGTGTGCTATTTGTTTAATGTTGAAATTTACCGCCAACAAATTACAAACAGCTACTGTAAAGAATGTTGCAAATTTATAAAAGCTGATATTATTTACAATTAATTCTATAAATTGCAAAATGAAACAGATCTCTAACAATATGATCGTGAATTAAAAAATAAATTTGTGTGTTGTCTTCAGTGATAAAATTCCAAATTTTGTTAATATAATTTTTGCAGTTATTTAAAGATGATTAAGTGTTCATCTTATTAGATTGTGCTAGTATTAACAACATCAGAAAAATATGCTTGATAATCTGTTTTAAACTTCATGTTAAACATATCTAATACATTATGTAACTAAGAAAATATATGCATGTCATAATACACTAATTAGTAACTTTGAAATATTTTGGGTGTTCTAAATCGAGATATTTGTTTTTTAAGCAAGCACCTGTCAGTTACTTTCTTCTGTCAATAGAAGAGAACCAGGTGTATTACCTGCGATTAAGAACCAACATTGTTTGTCACTATTTAACATATTTTGACTAATTTTTCTTCTTGGCACTGTGTTAATATGTATTCTCCAAAAACCCCGTTGGCTGTCAGTTCTTGCATTTAACAAAGTCTGAAGTATTTTCTACCTGCGAACCATACTGGCCAACAAAAGTTAGTTCTTGTTATAAAGACAACAGGTCAAGGACATTCTTAGCTATAAAAGTAAGATTATTTTATGTAACTCACAGTAGCTAACAAAATAAAGAGAATCATACAATTGTTCAACTGATAAATGTATTTATTCTGCCGTCCCTTCTTTCAGACGATGCGCATTTGTGGTTCATCTAGTCTCTTTTGACTGGTCACAAAAAGAGAGGTTAGGCTATCCTGGTTAGTTAGTCTGAAGTATTTTCTATCTGACAAACATATTGGTCAACCATAATCACTTATTGTTGCACAGCGAGAAATAAGTTGACACAAAGTTAAACGTAACAGTATTTCAAACACTTGACACTGACTGACAGAATATAAAGCTGGGCAGATACTACTTTTTTAAAGCGATTCTAAAAAATATTTACAATAACCTCACTGCATTATTCAGTTCACAAATCAATTATACGATAGTGTGTCTGTCTTAATTCTTTGTGAACACAAATTTCAACGTATTCAAAATCAACAACAGATATATTGTAAGCAGCCCCCAGTGGCTTCAAAGTAAATCTGCATACTTATAAGGTATCAATACCCGTGGTGAACAAACACATATAGCCCAATGTTTTTCTTCCTGTTTAACAGAAAATAAATAAAAGGTAGATATATTTATTTTCAACACCAGTTTGCAAGGTTAGAATCATCATTAGCTAGCTGTTTGTTTCACAATTTTCATTTTAGTATTAATGTGTTTGTTTTTAAGTCAACAGATTGAATCTTTCATTAGGCACTTTCGTTTTCTAGCTTAAATGTATGTGTATACCAAAGCCACATTGATCTATTTGCTGTGGCCAGCGAGGAGAATCGAACTTCATGATTTTAGCCTTATAAATCCGTAGGCTTATCGCTGTCCCAGCGGAGTATTCTAGCTTTAATAAAAGTGTCATAAAGAAGTTATTTTGAAGACGTATATAGTCCAAGTGTGGATTAAGTGAGGTTTGTCTGTTTTTTTTAATTTCGCACAAAACTACTCGAGGGCTATCTGTGCTAGCCGTCCCTAATTTAGCAGTGTAAGACTAGAGGGAAGGCAGCTAGTCATCACCACCCACCGCCAACTCTTGGGCTACTCTTTTACCAACGAATAGTGGGATTGACCGTAACATTATAACGCCCCCATGGCTGAAAGGGCGACCATGTTTGGTGCGATCGAGATTCGAACCCGCGATCCTCAGATTACGAGTCGAACGCCTTAACCCACCTGGCCATGCCGGGTCCTAAAATAAATACCTTCAGACATGGGAAGGTAAACGTTGCGACGGCCGGGAAACGAATGCAGGTCCACTGTTTGGAAGGGAGCTTGCTATTCACTGTACCACCGTCGCTTCGCAGTAAGTGTGGTTTATATAAAGGTTTGTTGCTGGTATATATCATTAATTTATTACGAAACAAATAAATGTTGATCAACTTAATATTAGTCTACAATGTTGATCATATTTCCAAACTAGCAAACTTATCCATCTTGAAATAAAAGAAACACATTCATATGAAATAATAAAAAAATACTCTGTGGTTATATTCTCAGCAGACAACTAGTTTTGTAAAAAACAGCAGCTTTTGAATGCGTTAAAACAGCCACGTCTTGTTAGTCCTAATCCTTGGTTCTTTTCACATCACCACTACATATTTAACTTCTTTTACTCTTCATATTCTGAACTCACAGGTTAAAATACTTTACATTATTTAGTATTTCACAGGAGCGATAAGTGATATTTCCACCCACTGTTTATCACCTAATGTATTAAAAAGTAAACAATAATAATAACCAGTCCACAGAAAATATCGCTAATATATTAGAAACCTTACTTATAATTCAAACAGTAAAAATTTTAGTTATTTTTAATAAATTTAACATTAGAAAATTAATTATTTACCTTGTAGTCATCTCTCACGTTGATCGCTATCATTCGATCGTAAATTATGTTAGTGTTGTGAAATATAAATGCGTGTCATAACATACTAATTAGCTAATTAGAATTTTTTCGGGAATTCTAAATAGAGACATTTGATTTTGAGCAGTCCCATCTCAATTACATTTTACTAATGTTTTCTGTAATCTGATATCTTTGTGGTTCAGATCTGTGTTCCTTTATTGCTTCTTACATCATAAACTCTGGCATGATCAGGATGATAGGGTGCTCAAATCGTAATTTGAAGTTCGCGGATTAGAATCCCCTACACAACAAACATGCTTTGAAACGTAGGGTCGTTATAAAGTGTGACTAAATCCCACTATTCGTTGACAAAAAAGTAGCGCAAAAGTTGGCTGTGGTGGTATTGACTTTTTGTTAAATTATGAACAGCTAAGTTTTTTTTTGTATTTTGATGCACATTGTTTTCTACTTTCATTATTACAACATTTTGCTTTTTATTTAAAAGCTATAATACTAGATTTAAATATTTTATTTCTAATTTATCTAGCAAAAATTATATTGCATGTTATACTACCATCTTTTAAGGTGTATATGTTTATATAATTAAAGAATATTGTTTAATGGTTCTCTTTCAAATGGTTTATTTACGTCAGTGTTCGTGCAATTTCTTGAATTTTCTTCTAAATTATTTCACTTTGCATCTGTGTTCAAGGATTTATTGTTTGAATTGCACATGCAGTTTGGATATAAAATATTTAACTGATATAATAATCAAAGCTACACATTTCTTACATTTCATTGGTACTTTTCTTTCTTTCTCTGAAGTTTATAAATTCTTACATTGCATCATATACTTTTCTTTCGTCCGGTATCAAAAAACACTCACTTAGCCTGCCAATCTTAGGGTTGTTGGTCAAATTGGTGATTTCTTACCTCTCAACAGTGGTTGAGGTAGAGAGAGAGCGACTGTCTGAAAAAGGTAAAGAAACCTTTTTTCAATTCTTTTTAAAGTAACATTATTTTGTTGTTATTCAAAAAAGTTCCTGACTGTAATGGCTTTTAAACTACAAAACATTATCTAACCATGAAGATTAAACTGAGTAGAAAGAAAACGTGAATGATTGATGGTCACTAGTGGATAATGGTCTTTGGTCCTTGGAATGAATGTAATGGTCTGTACAGGCCTTTCTCATGTTCACTAAACAGGATAGCTTGAAGTCCAGCCAAATGAGACTGAGATATTACAGATGCACATTATCTGAATGAAGGAACAGGAGAAAGAGAGACTATAATATATTTATCAGTTGAACAAATGTATGATTCTCCATAAAGACAGAGTTGCTATCAGAGACACCATGGCGAGTGAGGAAAAGAGTGGTCAGACATTCCATTTTTCTTTATTCTGTCACCCACTGGAAGTTGTTTTGAATAGCAGTAACGTTTAGACTATACCATCAAATTTCTGGCTAAAGAGGTGCTGGTCATAAGTTGTCTTTACAGCAAAAGGTGACTCTTGTTGGCCAGTATGAGCTTTCAGATATGAAATATTTCAGATTTTTGTTGTTGGCAAAGATGGCTTTCAGGTAAGAAGTGCTTAATACTGAATTTAATGCAAGGACTGTCGACTAACAGACTATTAGAAGAAATCATGTAAACACGATGTTTGGAAAACTGGTCAAAATATGGTGGAAAATTGTTGGTTGTCTTGACATATAATAGTTCAGCATGTACCCGATTTTCTTCTACAGACGGAACAAGGTAATTAATCTAGCATACCTGGAAAAATGCATATAAGCTAATTATTATGTTATAGTAAACATTTATTTTTTGATTTATTTAAAGTATTGGATATGTTTAAGATAATCGGTAATAGGGACTATCGAGCAGATTCTTCCGATATTGTTAATAATAACATAATCAACTAGGATAAACATTTACAATAAACAATAATAGTGGATCATTAAACTGTGTAGAAGCTAATTGTCTTTTTCTTGAAAATGTTAGTGCTTGCTAATATAGTTAACTCATTTCAGTGGAAACTTGGCCTGTTGTTTTCTGTCTTTCGCAAATGTAACACAGGAATAATTTGAACGAATATTTTTAGCATTTAAGGTCTGTGTTAGATAATCGTTTATAAAAACAATACTCAGTAGAATATATATTATGTTAAAACATTGGATCAACGTATAACCTCGATATCAGTTTAATTTTTAGAGGTTTTTACATCTAATTCTTAAAGATATGTATAACTTCTCTCAATAACTGTTTAACACTCCTACGAAAAGACGTTTCTTGTCCTGATTTCTCCAAGCCCGTTCCCCTGGCTGTGGTTTCGCTAGATAGTAGATAGGGACAGTGGGAATCTCGTTAATCCATTCATTAATGGATTTAAATGGCAATTTCATTTATATACAAAATTATTAACCTAATATTAATAACCTTTCAAGTTACTCTGGGGCCTATTAGGCCCCACTTTTCGTAGGAGTGTTAAGTAATCATGGAAGAAATAATAAACACATGTCTTGCTTTTATTATATAATACCATACTAAAGTTTAGTTCTTTAGTTTACGATCATATTACTAGAGTTCTGTTGTATTTTGCAATAAAAAAACAAATAATCGAAAGCAAATAATATGTTTGTTTTTTGAATTTTCACGCAAAGCTACTCAAGGGATATCTGCTCTAGCGGTCCCTAATTTAGCAGTGTAAGACTAGAGAAGAGGCAGCTACTCATCATCACTCACCGCCAACTCTTGGACTACTGTTTTACCAACGAATAGTGGGATTGACCACGGCTTAAAGGGTGAGCATGTTTGGTGTGACAGATACTAGAACCCGCGACCCTCGGATTACGAGTCGAACGCTTTAACTCACCTGGCCATGCCGGGCCTAGTAAATAATATTAAGTTTCATATCTCAGCCACATTCTTTACAATAAGTGTCTGTTACATGTTGGTTAAAATTTTAACAATAAACAAGTAGCACACTGTTCTGTTATTTTAAACTAATATATACACGTGTTTGTTACATTGTTGGTTGTCTGCTAGTTTCAGTTTAAAATAACTACTATAACTGTTAAATATCCATAGCTTTAAATAATTCTCTTTTCTTTTGGTCAAAGACTTCACAGATTTACTCAGATACCTTAGAATACAACTGACAAGACAGTATATATTTTCTCTCCAAAGTTATTACAAAGCAATCTATGATAATTTCACATTAAATTTTTTTCCACTATACACACTTCATGGCAAAATTACGCAGTATAAACTTTATATTTATCATTAATTAAATTATTCTAACTATACTCTGTATGTGAATTTTTTACACTCAACACAGGCATTAGACTTTCCCTACACTATGAGATAAATTGATGCAATAATACTCGAGAAAATGTTAGAAGATTGTAGTATGATGATGCGATAAGTAGGACACTCAAGTAGTAAGTCATGGGTCCGAAACGTGCGGTAGGATATACTGTATGTTATTAATAGGAGTCATAGTACAGCGATTTTTCTATCTTCTTATCTCATAATGTGAGGAACTAAAATATCACATATTTTCTGTTAACATGCACTACTGGACACTTATGTCACATATCAAATTCAAGGTAATTCACTAAAGAATTCCTAGGACATAACATTTCTAATTTTGATCGAGTTTCTCGGTTTTTATTTACACCAAAGTATGCATGTTTTAGTTAAAAGAAAAACAAGAAACTATTAACAATGTTTTGAGAGAAAAATATACCACATATGTCAAAGAATCGGGTAGGTTAATAAAGTATTCTTCTGTTCTGAACGACATGGTTGCGAGCGGAAAATATACAAACACATAATTGAAATTACCAATACAATATTGCTGGTTATTATCGAATGTCACTTTCTCGCGTGCTGTAGTTCGTTGGTGTTTATTTAGAAAAAAACTCATAATATCTAATCAATGTGTCCCTCCCACTGTGACAACAGTAAATATGTGAATTTACGATTCTAAAATCAGTGGTTGGATTCCCCTCAGTCGACACAGCATATCACTCAATGTGGCTTGCTATAAGAAAATAGAAAAACTATTAAAAATAAACTGATGTGAAAAGTGATATAACTAAAAACGAATTGAGTGTGTCATTTAAATGAATGAAATTAAAACTGGCAGCCAAGCTCTCTAGCTACACTTATAACATTGGTTAAAAGTTTAGGACATATTTACATTCTACAGTTTTCTAGGTTGCGTATTTTGCTTTACCTACCAGCATGACGCAAGATTATATATATTTTTTTAAGTATTGAAGAAAGAAATTACGGCTACAGACACTGGGTTGCTAAAATTTAAAGGTAAGGAAAAGTCTACAAAGTCTGACATGAGCCTGGAGATGATTTTCACTTTTATTCGTGTGAAGTGCAAAGCTACATTCGAAATAAAAATTATTTTTTTTGTCCGAACCTCAGTCTGCTATAAAACCTGTTCCTCATGAACCTGTTGCTCTTGTACAATTAAATATCCCTGATACAGTTTCATTTGACTGCGAATCTGATGTCAGTAGAAATGAGGATAGCAATCGTTTTCTATATGAAACGTCTGGTGTACCATAACTTTACTATAAGGTAAATTTAATGATTTTGTAAGAGATTTTGGTATTGAAAATGATTCTTCAGATATTTTTGTGTCCAGTTTTAGGGTTAAAACTTACTTTCTCCAGAGACAGCATTTAACTGGTAGAGAAATCGTTAGAAAGAGTTTGTAGCATATTTTTCACAAGGAGGTTTACTGGATTATTGAAACAATATTGCTAAATTAATACTAATGTTAGGAGCTGCAGTTTACGAACCAAGTGGGTTGCGATTTATTGCTCTCTCCAAAAGAAACCTAAAAGGTGTTTTCTTTAAAAATGGTGTTATATACGCATCTGTTTCTAATCCTCATTCCGTTTACTTGAAGGAAACATATGAAAAGTTTTAGCCAGGCCTTAATAAGGTCAAATACAAAGAATATTGTAAATCGGAATGTATTCACTGTTACCTTCTTTTTGGATGTCGAAATAACCTTCGACAGTCTATGCACAACGGATTAGACTTTAAAATATCCTAAATAAAGCTACGACAAGGTATTATTTGATAAGTTACCAACTTTCTAGAAAACAGAAAAGCTTGGATAAATATATTGGGCACATTATATTTTTATTTTATCCCAGAATCAGGAATTACATAAAGATGTGTAGTTAGTTAGCCCTACGCTGTTCATCACGTATTGTAGTGAAATTCCTCTTATAGATAGAAGTACAAATATTTTTATTCCTGGTTTACTGATAATGCAGCTACATGAAAAAGTCATTACACTCTAATCTTTTGCACGGAAAATATACAAACACATAATTGAAATTACCAATAAAATATTGCCTAGAGTTAACTATGCACCACGTCCAACTGACAACACCAGGGGCACAACAATGGGAAACATATTGAAAATATATACAAAACGTGTATGCGTTAAGAGATAGAGCATGTATTTATGTATGCGTAAATATAGCTAAAACATATAAAGAAAAACTAAAGAAATATAAAATTCAATAACAACAAAATCATACAAAGTTCTCCAAACTAAACATATTTCTACACAGCAAAGAAAACGTCCCTAAATTGTCAGGCAGAATTTTAAATAAATGAATAGATTATTTCAAGTATATTCTGAAAGAACAAAAAAAAAAAACGGTTCATTGAGCACACTGAAAAACTTTATCACACATGATAAACACAGACCTAAGTACTTCTCCAAATTAAAGATGATTAACACGTTATGAAGCCTACTGCCACCTACTACTGGGCTAAACGGTAACAAGATATGTTAGTTTTGTTATAAAATGGTATTTAGTTAAAAAAATTAAATAAGTACTGTATACATTTTCAGCATCTATAGAACACTATGTAAGAACAAGATCAAATGTTCATAATGAACTATTCAAATCGAAATATTTCTGAGTAAAAGTATAAAAACGATCCACGTTTTACACATATAGACATGAACTTTAAAATGGGCACTCGCATGTGCAACAACTTATTGATAATCATAGCAGGCATGTAGTTGTAAATATATATTTTACTCATTTATTAATCATAGTGAATAAATGTGCAAATTCCATCGAACAGAATCAAACAACAACTAAGGACATAAACAGAGGTCCAGGAAATGTATAGAATGATACATATCTTAGAACGTTCTTAAAAGGTGTAACGAGGATATAATATTATCTATTATTATAAAAATAGATGATCATAAAATAAACCATCGATTATATCCTTAGAAATTTATTGAATAAAAAACTGAATAGTGTTTTAGGATTTTGTACCAGAAATAGTTATAACATTTAACATCCAAGAAGAGTTGAAGATAAAATGTAAAACATGGAAAGAAGCATAACATTTATCAAACTTTTTGACTGTTTAATTATTTTTACTTACCATGTTTCTAAAGTTTACCAGATCTCACAGCAAATAAAATGTGAAAATTAAGTAACTTGTTGTTATTAAAATAGTTGAAGTAATTTTTATAATGTAATAATTGTTAATAATTCAATAATACAAATAATGTATTTATTATAATTATAAAGTAAACACGAGTTTAAAGACTTTGTAGTATCACGTCGAAGTGCTATTCAGGCAACACCAATGCAGAATAAGAATTTGTACATGTACTTTAGTTATGTATTCCATTACCATGCTAGGTATGTATATCAAAACGAATGAACTAACTTCAGAGTTTTACTTTAGTAAGAGGTGGAAGTATTTTATCATGCACACAGATACAGATAATTGACTCTCCAGATTTCGGTTGACGTGGCAAGCTTTAATAAGGTTCAGTAAAATGTTTGGGAATGTTCCGATCTTTTCTCTGAACTAGATGTAAACAAAACATGTAGACATTTGAGGTCTACATTCTGTCTGGTAGTAGATTTTATTAAATGTTTACAAATTGTTATGTTCTAGGCTGAACTTTATAATACCATTTAGAACATAAGCATATATTTCTTTTATAGGAACTATTTCTACTTGAAAAAATTTGATTCTTTACAAATAAAAGTAATCTTAGGACTGTGTTAGAGAATTACATTAGTTGTGAGTGAAAACTTCAGTACAATCCATTCTATCTAACAATTTTATGTAACCCTATGAATATTTAGACGAAACAGCTGAACATTTTGGGAAAGAAAATTAAACATGCTATCACACAAAATTTGTGCTAATACGGAGGTTAAAACACTGACCCTGGATTTCATTTGAATTACCCAAACTTTCATGCTGAAATAAGAATGTGCTGTACATTGATATTCATGTAAGTAAAGTAAGTACTGTAAAATTTGCAGTCGAGTTGAACCAGTTAAAAAAACAGGTAAAAAAAATTCATTTTTCGGTATTAATTTTATTATTTTTTCTCACCTAGTTCATAAGATTTATTTTCAGAAAAACTTGTTTTTCGCATAAGTTAAGCATAAAACTACACAAGCTATGTGCGCTTTGTTCATCAAAGTTATAAAAACATACTCTTTGCCTGTGGTGATCCAGAAAAAAATCATGATCTATGACTTCCATTCACAATTATCTCCTAGATTAAGTTCGTTAGAAATATCGTACTATATTGTTATTTTAATTATGGATAATTTTATCCTCTATTCAAATTTAGGCAAAGATACTCAAGGTCTAATTCCATCTATTTCTGTCTCCGATTTTGAAGTGGTGGACTAAGAGGAAGGCAGCTATCCAACATTAACGATCGCCAACACTTAGGCTACTCATTAGAAATGAACAAGAGGATTAACTGTTACCTTCGAGTTACAAGTCGAACCCCATCACCACAGTCTACATATTTCTCAAGAAGTTTATTTGTTTTTGTTTGATTTGCATTTCGGGTAAAGTTACTCTTAGGCAATTTCCGCTAGCCGTCCCTAATTTTCAAGTGATGGGATATTGGGAAGGTATCTATTCAACATCTAGTAAAAACAAAGATATGGCTACATAAAGCTAATGAATAGACACTACTTGTCTATTATTATTACGGATTTTAAGTTATTAATTTGTTCTCATGAAATTAAATTTAAATTTTAGTGAGAGCTGAAGGTTTAGTGCGTATTATAAGTCTAGAAGTTATAAAAATCTTATATCAATGAATCTACATTATTAAAAATATTAAAATTGTTATACCTTTTGGTGTTGAATAATGCCAAGTCTTTTGCTGTAGTTTTTAAAAATAGAAATTAAAATTACATCGTAATACTTTGATTTTTGAAATTAACCGAACATTTATTGCACAAAAAAGAGAAGTATCACCCAAAATGAGTACTAATGAGTACTCTGGGAATAAAAATGAGGTTTATAGAGTTCGTCATAAAGGGTATATAACTTCATTGTATCCATGAAAGATCACGTTATATATTACACCACAGGTGAATTCAATAACAAAAAAGTCAAGACTTGTGGAGTCAAGAAGAAAGATGCTACTTGGTTTCAGTAAAGTTTATATTTTCTTCAACATTTAAATAAGTTTCAAGAATTGATGCCGTATTTAGTTTCACCCTTGTAAACAGGATGAAAGGATTTTTCTAATTAATAAAACTGATTTTTTTAAAATATATTACCTTACAGCTGAATGACAAGTATGTCGAAAACATAAACTTTATTTTCATCTAATAGAACTTTTGAATATCTAAATATATGATTTACACAAACATGTTCACAATTAATTGTCACTTTGTTTGAAATTAACCACAAAAGAGTGGTTTATATGTTTGTAATTAAGCACACAGCTACACAATGGGCTATCCGTTCTCTGCCCGCCACGGGTATCAAAACCAGGTTTCCAGTGTTGTAAGTCTACAGACGTACCTTTGTGCCACCACAAAAGATCACACTAAGTATATCAAAATCTGGATTTTAATGTTATAAAATGGCAATCTTACTGCTGTACCGCTAGTATACTTCACAGTTAATACCTGTTATTTATTACATGGCACAACTTTTTCAGATGTAAAACTATGTATGACATATCTCCGATCGTAATAGTTGTAAAGCTTTAGTGGTCCACTATTCTTGAAAAGAAAACATTCTTTTCAGACAACGTGCTTGTTTAGATATTTCTTCTTTATAACAATTACTCTTGGGTCGTAACTGTTACAGCAATTTTACATAGCAAGCCATTAAATATTTTTACGTAATATAATTCATACCGGAAGAGTCTCGAATTTATTACATTATGTATGTTACTTATTACGATTTCAAATAAATGGGAATTTTAATTTCAATGTAAAAGTTAATTAAATGTTAATATGTATCATATTTATCATATTTGTCAATAAGATTGATACAATTTTTTTTCTTAACACAAATATATATTTTAATATACAAATAAAAATGCAATTTTTAATAAAGGCTACTACAAATAGTTATTAAAATATTGGTTAATACACAATAATTCTACAAATTCACAAATAATATTGAGTTTTCTTTTTAGTTTAAAACTGAATACTTTATCGACGGTCTTGTTCGACGAGGCACAAATTACTTTGTATGTTTATTCACAGATATATTTCATTTGACTGGAATGCAAACTCGCTCTGTTCTTGTTTTGCCTAACTGATTTTATAAAATAACATTTTACCAAGGAGAATATCCGATGCCCTCGTTGAAATACTAACGTCCAAAGTTAATTTACTGAAGTAAAAAGGGTTGTAATGCTAAAAATCTATAAACATTCTTGGTGCAGTTCTTCCCATTCATAAGTGTTAATCACAATTATAGCTCCCAAGGCTTACGGTATACTGGCTGTAGCTGACAAAACAATATTCTGCTTTTCGGCTAACTGCTCTTTTACCAATAACGTGAGATTCTTAAACGTTTCACAATGTTCGGAGACACGTTTGTATTTACATAAACCACATTTTGTTCATTCTTGCTTTCGAGAATCTTCTATAAATTTAGAGAACAGATGGGTCTTGCGCAATACACAGCCAACAATATACGTCACATGTATAAAAAATAATCGCAGGTATTAAACTAAATGTATAACAGTAAATCTATTACAACATTGTACAGTTCTGATTTCGAAGTCTTTCGAAGAATATACTAAATAACGTCTTTAAGGTTACATAAAAATTTGATCCCTACTAGTTATTTATTCTCCTTTCAGTTTTGAATATTGAACACTAAAAATAAAATATAAAAAAAATGTAGAGCAAGATAATATTGTATGTAATTTCTGTGGTGGTCTATAAAATAGTTGTAGTAGGATGTGTACCTGATTCTTCTTTACTTAAATCCTAGTTTGATATTCTCTTGATTTCCATTTCTTTCGAATGTGTCTACTCACCTTCATTATCCATGCAAAATTAGGTTATGAATATTGGATTTATATTTTACGGTGTTATGGATATTTTACATTTTTTATTATTAATAAATTAATGAAAGCTTTAATTTCTAGAGAAGACTTTCGGTCAAACCAGTATATCTATTGCAAGAGAAACTGAAAATCGGTCTATTAATCAGTATAGCTAATTGAATATAATTTTGTTTAAACTAACAGAGATTAGAATGTTTGTCACTAGAACAATCTTATAATTAATTATTTTATTACTATAGAAAGGGCGTCACGTTTTTCTTTATAATCAGTCTGTGGAGTGAAAAAACCCTTTACAAAACACCCATCATAGTAAAGTTTCGATTCAAGAAAGACAATCAAGTATGGATTAATAAAATGAAATATCAGTTTAGGAAAGTCATATGCCTAGATGAACATACATAGTATTTAAGATTTATAAAATAATCGAAAGAAATCCACCAGTTATTAAATCCAAGACTGTCTCATAGAAACATTAAATAAAACACTTTAAGAAGCTAAATTATTATGTGCTATAAAATCCCTAAATAACGTATGTATTATCGAAGAAATGCCATCTGACTGAGGTATATCCAAAGTCTTTGGTAAAATAGAAAGTGTGTTACCATAAACTTAATAGCGTCATACTTCAAACAAATATTAATTACCTGTTATCAAAAAACGTAAATCTTAACAATGGTGCTATGTATTCAGAATGACAACACTAGAAACCGGGTTTCGATACTCATGGTTGGCTCAGCATAAATAGCTTGTTTTATAGCTTTGTTCGTAATTTTAAACAAATAGTTTTGTTACTAAGCGTGGATCAGCTGTATGCGATGTTACCCATCTTCTATGAACTATTTTTTTTTGGAAATTGACCTTGGCAAAATTACAATATCCAAACAACTAGCATAACCTGCCTGATGGTACAGGACGATTGCTTTACTTTTTAGGATCTGAAACTATTTTTGCCATTGATCAACTACCTGACCATGCAGAAAAATACTGGATATCGTCAATGAATATCCGAGTCATGAACCTGGTAGCCACTGAATCTGTATATACTGTGGTCGGGGTGAAAAAACGAAAAAAATATGATTAATTTGAATTGCTTCTACTTAACTCTAAAATAAGAAAATTCATTAAAGAGAAATGCCTAATGTGATATTTCAACAAAAAATACTGAAGGACCATGTTCGTCTGTGTGTAGACAATTTTGTATATATTATACTTAATGTTGTTCTTGACGTATTGTAACAAAAACTGTCATATAAATTTCGATTCTACACGTGTATTAATGATACTTTTGTTCATGATGTTGTTGCAAAACGATTTCATTTAAACCGTCCTTAATGTATGTGTCAAAACGCAACACATTTATTGCACGAAAATAATAAAGTGTCAAAATAAAATATTTGACAATAAACCATTTTTTAGTATTTTAAACTAAAATTTATATATATACTACAAATAACAGTTGTAGACAAATAACAGACACTTCAATAAGCTTTCGTAATCTGCCGATTTAATCATTACCCTTAGTAACACCATATGCTTTTGTAAAACGTAAATAGGAGAAAATTTATGAGATAAAAGAAGGAGACTTAATATGCACCTTATAAAGACAAACTGTAAACACAATATTATGTAAATTATATTAAGTTACTAATTTGTGTGTGTGTGATTTTTTATTGCAAAGCCACATCGGGCTATCTGCTGAGTCCACCGAGGGGAATCGAATCCTTGATTTTAGCGTTATACATCCGTAGAATTACCACTGTACCAGCCGGGGGACAAGTTATTAATTTCAAAAATATAATTGTTACTAAAAAATTTAATAACATGTTATCATCCTTTGATAATTCGCTCATTATACCAAAACGCCCTTTGGTGGCAGGAATCTTTCGCATGTCATGGTGGAACTTTATACAACTTTGACTTTAAGACTGTACAACTATGTGTGACTATGATGTTAGCTTTAACATGTGGTTGCAACTTTCACAACTGGGTAACATTCACAATACAATGATTACAAGATAACCTAATAACTTCACCCAAATATGACCAAATCGTTTTGTCACCTTATGCTAGGATATGAGTATCTAACATTATCTTTCTCTTTATTTCTTGCTTTGTACAAGGACTGGAGTATTTCCTGCTTGTCCTCCAGTTGCACAGTGGTATATTTGTGGATTTGTACTGCTAAAAACCGATTTTTGTTCTCGCGATGGGCAGAGCACGAATACCTTTGTTCTTTACAACGAAAAACAGTTTCCTGCCTGAAATCTTCAAGAATATTTCACTTCAGAGGCACCCGTGGGTATTAAAAAATGTTTCATTAACAGGTCATTTTTAGCAAAAAATACTCTCGATATTGAAGATTGGAGTTGTTATGGTTATTTAGAGACTCCATTTATACAAACTCCAGGTTTCTGCTACTGGGTAACAGAACAAAGAGCTGCAGAAAGGTCGTCTCTGATTTTCTTTTCAACCTATGGAAGTACTCTCAGAATCTTTCTCTTGATAAAGATACGTACCTCTTCCCCATTGACCAATATCTCTTACCACTTCCTGCTATCTTTCTTGTGAGTCATTGTCTTTCGTATTGATCATAATCAGTTGTGATATACTTTCAATGTTTTATGGATTACAAGCAAAACTTCCAAAGTTGTTCAATAAACTGGCAACTGTCATTGTTAAAAGAATATCTCCTAATGCTCCAGACACAGATTAGAGAAAATCAATGAACTCGTTCTTCGTTTGAAGGGGAACTTAATATTTTGATGGATGATAAGAAGTAGAAACAGCAACATCTACATTATCTGAGATAAACCAATAATGCCCCTAAATTTTCTTTTTTGGCAGATTGTAACAAAACGCAATGCATGCATCAAAGAAATTTAATAAACCAATCATGACCTCTCCATAACACTGTCTTTCACAGCCTATTTGATTGACACTTTTAAAATAATAAATCATAAAATTACATTATTGAAGTTACTGTTTAAACACCAACGTCGACCAATCTGGAAAGAAAATCGACAATTTGTTTTGCTAACGTAAGAAATATATCTTAAAGCCAAGGAGTAATATAATTATTTCCTATGAAATGTTCCTCGGATTTACAACGCTAAAATCAAAGGTTCGCTTTCCCTCTGTGAACGACGAAATAGACAAAATTTGTTTTGCTTCAAGAAAAACATACCCACACCTATGAAGTTTTTTTGGAAAATATCCTGTGTAATAAATAACAGATCTGGATTACTCATTTCTTTTTTATTTCGAATGGCGATAGACCATCAGCTTTGGAAAGATAATAGCAAATTACAAGTATTATTAAATAATAAGCCACGAGTTAACACTATAAAAATGTATATCGATGTATAAAATACATAAAAGACTGCTACAATACTTCAAACTAACACCGAGTAAAGTGTGCTACTCAAGAACGTATAATTATTATTTCTTTATTGTTGCTTTTATTAACAGTATTGTTTTGAGTATTTAAGATTTGAGTTTTTGTTGTTTTCAACTTAAGTTTTCATCATCACATTATCAATAAAATATATCGTTTTGCAATGTATGCATTTGCTTAATAAATGTAGTTACGACGAACCTGATGAGATGGTCTTGAGTATATGGCTGAGAATATCACTAACATGAACAGTACTCAACTGTTGAAATAATGATTTCTAATTTTTATACAAAAGAGCAGAAGTATATTGTATATTTGATAAGCTATACGCGCTACCAAGTTGAATTTTAGTGTCACCTAAAGTAGGTACTTCGTTCTAAAAGGAAATTGATGTTAGTTACAACTTTCGTGAAAACAGAGTAATATTATTAGGCAGCATACATTCCCCGTATTAAATACATGGTCTTGGTAACGTAACTTGTTAATGACGAATAACAAAATAATAAATTTAAAATATACATTTTATGATAAACCTGTCACATCAGGTATTTTTTTAGGATAATTCGTTAACTCGTTACATTTAATCCAATAATCAGTATATCCGTTTAAAACTATTATTAATTAATTAAATGAATGTTCTTATAGCAAAGTGAACTCCAGTTATCTGCTCTGTACACTAAGGAGAATAGAAACCCCTATTTCACTATTGTAAATTTGAAGTTTATGTGTGTATTTGTGTTTTCTTATAGCAAAGCCACGTCGGGCTATCTGCTGAGCCCACCGAGGAGAATCGAACCCTTGATTTTGCGTTGTAAATCCGAAGACATAAAGCTGTACTAGCGGGGGACGTAAATTTGAAGACTTACCGCTGTCCCATAGAGGAACTACTTGCATACAGGTGACCAGGATTTTCAGTGCTTTAGGGTGAAACAGTTTAAATACACTTCTAAAAGTTTCTGTTGTTGTTCTTCAAGTTTAGCTATATTTATTTTTCGAATACATTTGAAAAATAAAAATTCCATGTTAAAATGTTGTGACAGTAAACTTTCAGAATTTTTATCCTAGCGTTGTAAGTCTGTAGACGTACTGTTCTGATATTAGAAGGTTGTGAATCTTCTATTTACTTCATAAAATAAAAGAGTTATTCATTTTGTCTATAATAGAACTGTTGTGACGTTAAGGGGAAGATGACTGAAAATGTATCAAACACTATGAGTTAGTGGTGGGTGATGTGGGCTACTCGCTCTTCATGCAGTTTATCTGCTAGCTAAACTATATATATATAACATATAGCATATGAGTAGTTTTGTTTGCAATTAAACAAAGTAACGACTAACAAAGGCTTCAACTGTAAAAAATATTATTGAAAAAATAAGTAATACAATACGACGACATTACTTAAAATAAATATTATAATAGCTGAAGATTCAGTTGCAACAACTACTGTAATAAATTTCTGAATTAAAAGGAGGAGAATCAATAGAAATTGTATGCAGTAAAAGTGAATATTTTTCGTATAATGTTGATGAATGGTTACTTGCTAATATTACATAGTTTGGTAAAAAAATATTTTTACATACAGCTGTTTACTCGTGATGATATGTGTCGTAAAATTACCAAACTATACAGTTTTTTTTTATTTTGGCCGTGGACAAAATAATATTTCGTTTTAAATGTTTATTTATTTTTTAATTGTAAGAACTATTAAACATTTAAAACACGTATTAACTAATACGTCACTGGACAATGTTTCATCTTAGAAAATAAATTTATGTTTATTATACAATAAGAAATTTTGTTACAAACGAACATTTACAACTAAGGTAAGTAATAATTATAAATCTTAATATACGGTAATAGGAAAACATTACAGTGTCTAAAATTAACGAGTATAATCTATGATAAATATACCATGTATATTTACTGTTTAATGAAAGTATTAGTTTCAGTAATAGATTACATATCATAGATTCAGTTTTATAGAATTATGTACCTGACGTAACTTTTTCAAAATTAATTAAATTATAATTTTTAAATTATTGTGAAACTTAAGTATTGCAAACAAAAAAGTTTCATTTCTGAAGATAGGTGTTCGAAAAAGCCTGGCGTAGTCAGGTGGTGAGGCATTCTACCCTAAGTCCGAGGGGCGCGAGTTCGAATCTGCAAAGTACGAAACATGCTCTCTATTTAGCCGTGGGGGTGTTAAAATGTAACGATCTATCTCACTACTCGTTGTTAATAGAGTAGCCCAAGAGTTGGAGGAGGGTGGTCATGAATAGCTGTCTTCTCTCTAGTCTTACATTGCGAAATTAGGGACGATTAGCGCAGGTAGCCCTCGTGTAGCTTTATGCAAAATTCAAACTAAATCATTTCTTATCATAAATGTGTTGAAAAGTGTTGGAACTACAGGATTTTCTATACTTATAACTTCAGTTTCGATGTAATTCACACCTTGAAACTTGAAAGTTGATAATTTATCAGCAAAGAGAAACAGTTTTCCTATCGTGGAAAGAGGAAAACTACGATTAGAATAGTTTTGATAACAGTTCAGAGCAGCGTATATTGTTTCAAGAACGATGA
Source organism: Tachypleus tridentatus (assembly GCF_004210375.1). Lineage (NCBI taxonomy): Eukaryota > Metazoa > Arthropoda > Merostomata > Xiphosura > Limulidae > Tachypleus > Tachypleus tridentatus. The sequence goes on along the minus strand of NC_134831.1, from coordinate 189,437,433 downwards.
TTTGAATGAAAAGATGTTTTACATCAAGTATAACTAACTGGACAACGTGATCGAAATTTCAGAGTTTTTGGTAAACATTTCAGAATTTTGTATAAAAAAGAAATCACGAGAAATATATTTAGAAAATATTCAAGCGAGGAATTTGTTTACGTTGTAGTTGTAAGTTTTGTACATTAACACAGTAAATCCTATGGTAATGTTAGATTCGTGGTTTTTTTATAAATTTGAAAAATACGAAACTTTGAAGGACGAATAAATTGATACATACCAGTAGAAACTTGAAAATATCTCGAAAAATAAATATTGATACATACCAGTAGAAACTTGAAAATATCTTTAAAAATAAATATTGATACATACCAGTAGAAACTTGAAAATACATACCAGTAGAAACTTGAAAAATATTTAAAAATATTGATACATACCAGTAGAAACTTGAAAATATCTTTAAAAATAAATATTGATACATACCAGTAGAAACTTGAAAATATCTTTAAAAATAAATATTGATACATACCAGTAGAAACTTGAAAATATCTTTAAAAATAAATATTGATACATACCAGTAGAAACTTGAAAATATCTTTAAAAATAAATATTGATACATACCAGTAGAAACTTGAAAATATCTTTAAAAATAAATATTGATACATACCAGTAGAAACTTGAAAATATCTTTAAAAATAAATATTGATACATACCAGTAGAAAAACTTGTAGAAACTTGAAAATATCTTTAAAAATAAATATTGATACATACCAGTAGAAACTTGAAAATATCTTTAAAAATAAATATTGATACATACCAGTAGAAACTTGAAAATATCTTTTAAAATAAATATTGATACATGCCAGTAGAAACTTGAAAATATCTTTAAAAATAAATATTGATACATGCCAGTAGAAACTTAAAAATATCTTTAAAAATAAATATTGATACATACAAGTAGAAACTTGAAAATATCTTTAAAAATAAATATTGATACATACCAGTAGAAACTTGAAAATATCTTTAAAAATAAATATTGATACATACCAGTAGAAACTTGAAAATATCTTTAAAAATAAATATTGATACATACCAGTAGAAACTTGAAAATATCTTTAAAAATAAATATTGATACATACCAGTAGAAACTTGAAAATATCTTTAAAAATAAATATTTAAATTTTTTTTCTTTAAAAGGAGTTAAGTTAGTTTACATTTATTATAAAAATATGATGAATAATCAAGGATGATTTGTTGCTCGTATTGTATTGGATCTATGATAACAATGTTTGTGAGATTTCAGTAACATTATACTTTCATTAGCATCAGTTCTTTATGTTCTTTTGGAGAAAGGTTTCGTTTTAGTTGTATAGGTTTGACCAAAAGATGTAAAATTAGTGAACGGAAAACCTGTTTTGAATTTCGCGCAACTCCACTCGAGAGCTATCTGCATTAGCCGTCCCAATTTAACAGTGTAAGACTAGATGGAAGGCAGCTAGTTATCACCATTCACCGCCAATGTTCGGAATAGTGGGATTAACCGTCACATTATAAGGTTCCCACAGCTGAAAGGGTGAGCATGCTTAGTGCGACAGGGATTCGAACTGTGTCGAACGCCTTAACCCACCTGGTCATACCGGGCCTGTACATATATTTATGGCGTTGTTGGTTTCTGGGTAAAGTATTAGTATATTTTACGCATAATAAATTGAAAATAAAACATTTTTCTAATGAAATAAAAGATTTGAGTTTGATTAAAATGTACGTTGTATTAGTTATAACTTGTAATTTATGTTGTAATGTAGAAAAATAAATAAAAAGATAAAATATTTTGCAACAACTGTTAATGTTTACAACTAAAGGATCGCATTTTCATTTTATTATATCGCTTATCATTACGTTAATGGTATAATAATGGATTCAGTGCTAGAAACGTTACAAGATATCTTGCTTATATTCTATTATAAAAACAATGGCTTAATGATTACCCTTCTTATTTTAAGCCTACATACTATTATCTGTATTACGATGAAAACTTTATCATTTTTAATTATCTTCATATTGTACATCATATTATTGTTAGACATTTTTATGGCACTCAGATTCACACCGTTGGTATCTAGAGTCTTTATAGTGATTCCAACAACTTTATAATAGAGGTGTCTCTGTGTGTATATAATCAAAATTTAATATTTAATACAGTTAATTGAAGTAAACCATATAATAAAGTAAGTAATATGTACGATGTTAACATACCATCCTCCTGGAGAAGGGAATACGTCTGGTTTTCACACTTCAGGACGAATAAACGTTATAAATATTCTGGAAGAATATGTTTCACCATATCACTGTCAAGGATTTTAATTCTAGTAACGATACAGTCGAAATTATGACAAAACAGCCTTCGAAAAAAGCTTTAGAAGTTAACCAGGACGAAAACTGAATAAAAAAAATACTATATTTATCACCATTGCTACCAGTTTCTTAAGATCTGCATCACACAAAGTAATTAAAATATTAATTTCTAAAGGTTAGAACAAACATAGGAAACTTCCTTATTAGTACTTTGTGATATCACATTTTATTGTGTCAAGTATTTAAGATAGTTTAATAATTTTACTAGAATTTTTGACTATTTTACACGGAATACAACATAGAAAGAGCAAATAAACAAGCTATTTCTAACTATATTACTTTAATTAAAGACAAAATGTCTAGTATTAAAATAAATGTTTAATTAGATTTTTAATAAAACTAATTAAAATCAATAAAAATATTCTAACATATTTTGTAGACCTCCATTTTGTTACTTTAAGTAATATGTAGACTAGAATGGTAACATGTTTCCGAAAATAATGAAAATACAATTAAAGAGAATATGTACACATGACTTTGTGTTATTTCCTGTCAGTTACTACAGTTGTCAGAAAGTAAACACAATGTAATATAAAATAAACATTTGAGACTAAAGTATAAAAATTAAACACGTATTACCAAAAAAGTGTTAATATATCTAGTAATGAAAATCGAATTCAACTATCTAATATTCATTATTTCATTTATTATAGAAATAACATTAAACGTTACTGTGTAGTGAACCATTATTTCGTCTTTTAATTATATTTACTAAAGGAAGCTCTAACGTCACGCCGCTGTATCTTTTAATTAGTTTGTGACTTAGGGTGAAACTGTAATAGCTATTAGGTTTATTGGCTGGTTTTCCGTACTTTAAGGAACATCAATACTTTTGTATACTTTTAGAAAATTGGATATATTCTAAATTTAAGGATAAGTTAAAGGTTGTTCTTTGGTATTCATATAATCTGGGCGTAAAAGAAGCTATTTCATTGTTTGTTTGTTTTGGAATTTCGCACAAAGCTACTCGAGACTATCTATGCCAGCCGTCCCTAATTTAGCAGTGTAAGACTAGAGAGAAGACAGCTAGTCATCACCACCCACCGCCACCTCTTGGGCTACTCTTTTACCAACGAATAGTGGGATTGACCGTCACATTATAACGCCTCCACGGCTGAAAGGGCGAACATGTTTGGGGCGATGGGGATGCGAACCCGCGACCCTCAGATTACGAGTCGCACGCCTTAACACACTTGGCCATGCCGGGCCGAAACTATTTCATTGGCGTTTGTTGTTTTCCATCTGAACTTCTGTTTAGGTCTACTAAAAAGATAAAATTTTGATTATAGGAAAAGATGTTCAGTAAATCTACACTTGTTTGTTTAGTTGGAGAAATATAAATTCCTGCAAGTGTAACACAGGTTTGGTTGTATAGAAGAACATATATACATATATTGTTGCTGTTAATTTGTATTTCAGTTATATACAGGTTTGCTTTATATACTTGGGCTAATTGTATCCTGATTATTGATTCTGTGTTTTCATATAGTTGAACAGCTGTATAATTTAAGTCTGTTATTTTGATACTATAGTGTTTTACTTAGTATCACAATTTATGGGTTAATTAATTTAACTGTGTGTTTGATTTTGTGTTTCTTGGAGGCAAGAGCGTCTTGGATGTTGGTATGTAGAACGGTGAATTTAAGAAGATAGTAGATATCTCTTGATTGATATGATAAACTATGGTATGTATGGTATAATGTCTTTTTTCTGGCGATGTTTATTAAAAAAATTATGCAGTTTTTGGTTTGTGTAGGTTTTGAATATTCTGGTAAGACGTCTGTGAAATCTTTCTTATGATGTCAACAAACATCTGTGTTTTTTCCTTTGTTTTAGTCTCGGTTTCTGTATCGTCATTTTTCTATGTTACAACTGTTTTTGGGTTTTAGTGATGTATTTGTAGTATGTTATTGATTGTATTTGTTGTTCATTTTTTTTTATATTATGGTGTGGTTGTTGTTTTGAGTGTTTTTGTATATGTCACTTTATCTTCTTTGGGATAAGTGCTCATTAAATATTATGTTTTTTTTTCAAACAACTGTGTACCTTGAATGTTTAATAGAATTTATGATCATAGTAGATAAGTCAAGCAGAGTTTTAAACCTTTAATACACTACGTCATATTAAAAATAACACCCCAGGTATTAACTGTGAAACCTCCACAAGTATAGCAGGTAATCAACGGATTTTTAACACTAGAATCCAGGTTTTGATATCTGTAGCTTTCACAGCATAGAAACACCATATTATAGTTTTCGTTTTATTACAAATGAACAAATACCTCATTGCGAAAAGTGTTTATAGGAGACAGATATTTCGAAATTCCAAAGTTCATCTAAGCTTTGAGAGAATATGCTTGTGATGGACTCTGTTATATTAATTAGCAAAATGATTCCATTACGTTTAAGAAGAAAAAATATGAATTAAACGTTAGCTTTTGAAGCTTGGTTAATTGTTTAAAACTGTTAATACTGCTTTTATTCGTACTGTTTGTTTGTTTTAAGTTAAGCACAAAGCTACACAATGGGCTGTCTGTGCTCTGTCGACAAAGGCATCAAAATCCGGTTTCTAATGTTGTTATTCCATTAACATTCCGTTGTGCCACAAATTGGTCTTTTCAATCGTACAGTAAATTTTCACTTGATTTTCAAAGATATAAGAATCTTAAGACTTAGATTTTAGTTTTTATTAGAAATTTCATTCAAAGATTTTGCATCATTCACCACTGAAAGCTGCATATATTGTCATTGTTTATCCTCTGACATAATATTTTTATACCTATTTGATTTATAATATACACTAAGGATTCAAACCTAGTTAAATGGAACTTATTTGATATTGTTATAATGTGTATTTTTGTTTTAATTAAATAACCTCACGCCTGAAATAATCAAGCATTTTGCGACTTCATGTTTATTTCCTTGACTTGAAAGTTAATTAATATTGACTTGATAAACAAATCGTTAAGAAATTGATAAAGAAGTTATTTAATAAAGTTTTTATTTCTCAAAATAAGAGAGATTGTAAACCAGTGATGTAACTATAAACACCTTAAATTAAATTAATGATATTTGTGTTCACAATAAAACATCCTACGCATAGAGAAAAATATTATATACATGTACGTATAAATTAGCTTTCATGTTGAAGTAAGTTATTATGATGTTCATGCTATATCTCCGAAGAAATTTGATATCACCAGAGCTGTATTGATTCTTTAATATTTTACATTTGTTCTTGAATTTTTCACTGAAACTTGAACGCAACCCATTTTAAACATTGAAATTTTTTGTAATTTCAAGTCTGTTCACAAAAGATTAAGTTGTATGATGGAAATGAAACATTCTGATAATTTTGAGGTTGCTAATGATGACGCGTCTCTAAGAAATGAAAACGAACAAAGTTTACCATTAACACGACCTGAATTTTAAAACAAGTATAAACTGCTGTTTTTATAAATTATATGCTTGTTTTCCATACTTTTGAATAAGCTAATTTGATTTTGTAGAAATACTGCTGTTATTTTTAACTTAGAACAATTGGTTATTTGAGAGTAAAGAACAATCAATGTAGACTATGATTATTTTAAATAATCGTAACCTGTTACATTATCATCGAGTAATATGTTGCAGCTACAAACCCCAACAGAAATTTACCAATTCTCGTATTGCATCATATATTTGTTTTTTTTTCCTCCAATATCAGACAACATCACGTTGTTACAGTTGATTACAAAGAAAACGTGGTTGATTGAGGGTCACCACTGTGAATGATGGTGTGTTAGACCTTATACACCTGGTTCTCCTCTGTCGACGGAATAATGTAATTGACATATGCTTCTTCAAAAACACATATCTGGATTTAGAATACCAGAAGGAATTAAAATGAGCAAATTAGTGTATTATAACAAGTATTTATTTTCTGAGTAACTTAAGGTATTATGTTTAAAATAATGTGAAATATTGACTATCATGCCGTTTCTTCTGATGTTATTAATCTTAACATAATCACCTAGGATGAACACTTACAATACACAATAATAGTGGATCATCAAACTGTGTAGAAGTTGATTGTCTGATCCCTGAAAATGTTCATGTTTTCTTTCATATAGTGCATGTATATTAATATAACCTTGCCATATTGCTTTCTATTTTAAGCAGGTGTAAGACAGATATTAGTCTTAATAAATATTTTAGTGCTTAAGATCTCTATTAACAGGAGTGATAGTTTAGCGATTTTCCATCTTCTCTATTTTGTATTGTGGTAATCCAAACGTCCACATATTTTGAGAAAATACTGGATCTTTACATCACAAGGTTTAAAGCAGTTAGTTGAAAACACCTGAGATATATACATCTTCGAATGTAATTGAGTTACTTTTTTCTTTCCACTTTATTTGATAGAAAAAAATTAATTTTACGTATTCGATAGATCTTTCTAACCTACAATTAGAAGTCGTATTTTGGAGAAAAGAAAGTAAATGAAATAAAACACCTTTTGAAAGTTATTCAACTAAAATCGTTATAAATTAATAAAACGTTTGCACGCGCTTAGTTATGTATGTTTATGCAATCTTTACATGAAAAATGAATTAATTCTTGTTTGACAGTTTTTAGTTAACAAATATCTTGTTACACAGAACAATTTTATGATTACATAGAAAAGTTTGTAGTTTCCTTTAAAATTATTGCACATAGCCACTCGAGGGATTTTGTACTAACTGTCACTGATTCAGCAGTATAAGACTAGAATGAAGGCAGCTAGTCATCACCACCAACCGCCAACTCTTCGGCTACTGTTTTGTGAATGGAAAGTGGGATTCAGCATGACAAAATAACGCTTCCATGGCTAAAAAGGGGACAGCATATGTGATATGACGAGGATTTGATTTGTGGAGTCGGGCATTTCTCATCATCTGGCCCTGCCGGGATTTTAGAAAAGAATTATCTTAATATATATTACAAGAGATATATTATGTTTTAGTTACTGAAGATTAAAACTCACAATTGTTCTAGTTATGAAATAATGGAGCTTTCATGGTCTGTTTGAATAATTAAAATAATTGTAAAATATCATCATTAATGAATGTTCCTTAGATTTATGAAAGTGACATTGTCTTACACTAACACCATACTATCCAAGAATGGACTGTATGTAGACTTGATACGTTTATATTTTTACTTATGTAGCAAGATATATATAATAATTGATAATTTACATCTTGCAACTAAGAATGGTCAAACAATTAAGGAACAAGAACAGAGACAATACTTATTTAAACCTACAAACCATTGGTTTTAATCTACATTGTTTAAGGTGAGTTTTTCACAAAAGGTTTTAGAATTTTATGTAATTTTTTATGATCCCTTTTAAAAAGCCTTTATAGTGTAGAATGTACTTGTAAGTTGTAGGTTTACTCTTGGAATCCTAATCTTTGTTTTTAAAGGAGGAATATTGATGTACAACTAAATATGGAAATTTACCAATAAACAAAGCGTAGCTGTTTTTGTTTTCCTTTTGGATTTATCAATCACTCACTGAATATCTTTCAATATTTTGTTCTTTGATATAAGTAAAGTCTTTCGGAAACAGGCTTAGAAACAGAAGAGCATTCGAGTGTTGTTGACATTGTGTCTGATGTTGTTGTTTCGGTATTGTGTTCGCAAAATCTTGGTGTTAATCCAATAGACTTGTTTGGCATTGTAGTGCATCTCCTCAAAGAAATCTTTAGTGAGTATGATTAATGAATATTGAATAATTCTCCTATTTCTATGGATCCTTAAAAACTAGAAAAATAAAGCACTGAAAACACGTAGAAAAAAACAGATAGACAGTTACTCTACAATGCAACTCTATTATCTCGACTTCTTTATTTTTTATTCTTTGACTGACAAACTTTAGTAAAAAGTGACACTTATATTGTTTTTATATCATATGTTTAGGATCTGCAAAAATGTTTTTAAATTGTACACACAAATCTCAATTTCAAATGAAAAGTACATATTTATGGCATTGCAAAATCTTTTCAACTTGGACGTGACAACCTATACGCAAACATTGAACAGGAATATTCAAAAGTCAACTAAATAAAGATACATTTAATACTAATTGTGGAAGATGTAGAAATTATAGATTTATGAGATACAAAATATACACTTGCATCATAAATATTGTAGTTTAGATGACCAAAACTTCTGAGAATGAAGGAGTTTAGTTGAAAAATAGTTGTTATTTACTTCTCAGAAAAAGGCAAACGTAATATCGTTGTTCTTGTAAATCAGGGTAAAAGTTTTAGAATTTTGCACAACTTTCCAGTTTTCGGTTAGATGATACATGTGAACAGAGTATATAGAACTGGAAATGACTCTAATCTCGCCCTTAGACACACACACGTATCAGGACCCGTACAGCTGTTTGTCATTGCTAGCAACTTGCACATTAGATGAGACATTAATTCTCTTGTCTTGGTATTCACGAATTGGATATATTTAGTTGCATAAAATATCGTGTTTCTTCATAATTACTGGGGCTATTCTGTTAATGTTCTGGGAAGTGTGTGTGTGCTTTCTTATAGCAAAGCCATATGATGGTATCTGCTGAGTCCACCGAGGGAAAGCGAACCCTTCATTTTAGCGCTGCAAATCTGTATTATACATTTCTAATAACATAAAAATGCCTTCTTTAATAAAGTGGAACTGTTAAGGTTTCCATTTTGATTGGGAAGAAATTAAGGGCTTGATCATTTCATATCATCCCATGTTTCTTTCTTTACAGGAAATATTCCTAAAATATTTTGATATCAGAACGATATATTGTGTGATGATCAAGTCCACGGAGGTGTGGCACTGCTGGTTCACCTGCAAGTACTTCACCTTCTCTGTTTCACTTAATACACAAGTGAAGACTGACCCCATTCATATCTTTTTGGATGGCACAATTACTCTTTGTTTTGAAAAGACTTATGATCAATCAGACCTTGCCATTTTCCTTTTTCATTTAAGGAAACGTTAATGGACACAATTTCCTTTAGGTTGTGCTAATATGGATGGCAGATGTCGTTGCGCTAAATGCATGTTTCAGATCACAACTTCTCTTATATGTGCTTTTGAATACTTTCATGCACCTAGTCCGTTTTTTATTGTTATTGATCTTCCTTTCTATTCCCTCTTCACATTTCAACATTTTTTTTTACTGTTGACAGCGACCCATGGGGCAGTGAAATTTACCTATTATTTTGCGAGATATTGGCCGTGGTCGATTTATCCTGACCCAATTACCGTGTTGAAAACTGAAACAGGATAAATGTCTCGCTCACCACTCTCTCTCAGAACTTGATCCTGCTGTCATCAGCCTTCCGTCTATAATGTCTGCAAAAGCAGTGACTGATCGTATAATTATAGCAGCTTGTCATTCTGTCTCCATAATCCATAATTGGATGATGTTATTTATTCCAATGATCAGCCAATCCTCCCAAGGTGTATCACCATCACACACGTGTAATCTTTATTTGAATTAACTGAGCAAGTTGGATACTCTTGATTGGAAGTACTGTCTTTACTTTGCTGAATAAGTTTAAAATCAGACAACAGCATCTTATTTTAAATATATGTGTTACCGAATATCACGCCCTCCTGTTGCACTTCGGTATATCTGCAAACTTATGACCCTAGAAATCGGATTTCGATATCGAATGTTTCTATCTTAGTGTGTAACTAAAAAAAAACAACGACTATCACTTAAACTTTGGGCTCGGCATGGCCACGTGGTTAAGGCACTCGACTCGTAATCCGAGGATCGTGGATTTAAATTTCCGTCACATCAAAAATGATAAGATTACTGGTTTTTCAAAGATGTGAGTCGATCAAAAATATGTTACTATATATCAGGAAACAGATTATAAGAATTATATATATCAGTTGAGTAAAATAATCTGTCCGAAGTATTCACAAAAAAATGCTTTTTACAATAAATACTACAAACGAAGTTATCCATAGTTATTTAAATAGAAGAGTCATTTTTACACAATGTACATATGTTACTGTATACCAGGAAGCAGATTATAATCTATCGGAAATATTCTCAAATGAACTTGAGATATGTGATGAAATCTGAGTCTATATTAACAGATATATACATGAAGTTCGGATACCTAGTTGTTAAATATCGAACATAATATATCAATATATACGTTCAAAATATAATTTAGTTTATGTATATTCTACCACTCGGGAGTTAAAAGAAGTATACAATAGCATGTAAATTTAAGATCCACGTCATATTCAAGTATTAACATACCAAAGCTATACAGTTGTAATGAACACATATATAAAGAAAATTTGAGAACCTTCACATATTCTGGTAATGTAGATTATAAGAATCAAAGAAAGTCTGTTAATTTACATACTGTAATCGAGGTTCAAAACAAACAAACAAACAAGATATCGTTGTTTACCTATTGTCAATGTCAGTTATTGTTTGAGTTGTACTGGCTGTTGCACAGATAATAAAGATAAGTAGATATACCTGTAGGAGACAGAAATTAGGAACACTTCAGGCTGTGAGTCAGAACGTAAGTTTAATGTTATTTTACTGTACATTTACTGAACATTTCAATTTTCAATTGGGGATGTTTCTTTTGGAGTTTAGTTCTATTATTCTGTAAACACGTATAGTTTCTATTACGATGAGCGGAATATCCTCTTTTAATTCCATGATCATGGAATTTGAAACATTCTAGTACATGTTCTGCATATTTATCAGATTTTTATAAGGTGTTTATTCATTTATTACATTCATTAAATATTGTTCTTGCTGCGAACTTGAATTTTTTAGAGTAGACAAAATGATTCAGTGAAGATGGCACTTCAAAAGATGCATGACACACAGGTCTAACTGGAATGACAATTAGATTATTTTGTAACAATAGGTTTGACAATGTCATAGTTAAAAATAGTAAATTCTAACAAAGTTTTAATATTTTAATACTACATACTTTGACCCAAAATGAAAATCAATAAAAATGTATGAAGTTTCTTTCTCGATCCACATTCACACGCTACAACAACACAAAAAATAATAACAAAGTCCAGAGGTCTATGCCATCTTCTTTATTTTTATAGAACTATCTGTCAATAGGAATGTTTTTCACAAATTTTATGAATTAGTGGTTACACCCTATTTTATTTAAAAGGTAATTGTGTGTGTGTGTGTGATATCTTATAGGAAAGCCATGTCGGGCAATCTGCAGTGCCCAACAAGGAGAAGTGGACCACTGATTTTAGCGTGGGATATTCAACAGGCCGAAAAGAAACAACAACTTTATTCCATATATCCAAATAATATAGTCTGTAAATATAATGTAATATTTACTATATTCTTTTGTACTTTTTTAATTAGGTTTAGGGATATAACGTTGAATTGGTGCAGGTTGAACGTGTGTATCCGTTTTATTAGTTACGTTACTTCAAAGAGACAAGCTGTTTTTTTATTCTATTGTCTACTTTCTTTATTTCTTGTTTTTCAAAACACTTTTCAATCGACCGTCGTCCCATTTCCCTCGGTGAATTTATTTGAAATTTGATAGAGTTATGTCTTAGTCCAAGTCACCCACATGACTTTTTAATTTGTTTGTAATTTATACTTGTTAAAGACATTTATGGTGTTAAGTAATAAAACAAATAAAAATGTATATTCTTGTGTCCTGTGTGGTCATATTTACAGATAATTTATAGACTTAATGAGGTTATTTATATATATGTACAGTATTCCTTTTTGAAGAATATCTGTTTTAAGTTAAAGTGACTGCTTTATATAGATTATTGAAAAATATAATTTACTATTAATATGATTCTGTGAATTAAGACATACTATTACCGAAGATAAACTCACAACTATGCTTAAGTATATGTATTTTGTAGAATTAGCCACTTGGTTTGACACTTTATTATTATTATAGACGACATTAAGAATATTATTGTTATAATTACACTTATAATTTTAATTTGTGTACTATATCTAGAGTTACAGAATTATAGGAGTAAATAATAATGGTATTCGAACCACACTGTATTTGCTATATCCAATACCGACGACGCAATAAAAGCAGATTATATTTGTCAATAGTTTAAGAAACCTAATGTATATAAAAGGATATATATGTATATAAAACAAAACCTCTTACTCTTACACTAGCTTAGAGAAACCTCTCAGTTCATTGATAGATAACTGATTTTGTAAGTTGATTGTTTAGCGTTTAATGGCGAAATGTAATTTTTCAATCTGTGTCAAACAACCGTCAAAAATGTAAAAGTAAAATTATTGTAAAAATAAACACAATTAAATCAAAATAACGTGAAAAATTTGGATAAGTAAGTTAAATTGATTTAAAAAGGCCAATGGGGTGTAAAAAGAATGTATGACAATGTTATTATCGCCAATGACACTATTGAACGTCAGGGGTAAACCCGTAGAAAAAAAATGTCTGAAATGGTGTCGTCGCTCCCAGTTGAAAAGACGGCATGATAGTAAAAACATGGGCGATTGTGACTTGAGTGTCCCAAAGGCGAAACGTAGGTGCAGCAGTCCTAGGTTGAAAACCGTTTGTTTATCGCTAGCAAAGTTGTAGTACAATTAAATGTACAGTAATTATTTTAAAATGATTAATAAAACAAGTTACTTCTAATGTGCTATAGAAGGTCAGTGTCCAAAGACGTCCACACAGCCCTGGTACGAAACGTTCAACAGAAACAAGAAGTGTCGCATGTATATAATTTACTTTATCGTTATAGCCTTTCAAGCATAAAATGTCTCATTCAGCTGGAGAACGAAATAGTATTAATTTTATTTTTATTTCACGTGAAGAATTTCCGATTAAGTTTCCAAATGGATGATGATTTTTTTCTTAAATATAAGTACACTAGAGATGCTTGTTTGGATGAAAAGAGAAAGTCACCTTAAATTCATAACAATCTAATAAAGACAACTGGATAATCTTTCATTTTAAGATGTACAAAATATATTGCGAGAAAAAACTTCTTGTCATGTTTGTAAATGGGTAAAACTTCTCAATTAAGATGAAACCATAAGAATCATACACTTCTGACACATGTTATTGTTTAGATTCAGATTAAAGTACCAGAACATTATTGTTAATGACTCTGTTCCTCCAAATAGTATAGGTGATGATGTTATTAAACACAAGACAACACAAAAAAGCTATCTGTGCTCTATAAACTCTTGGTATCGAAATCAGTTTCTATTGTTGTAAGCCTGCATACATTACGCTGTTCCATTGGGGAACCTAAGTGTAGGAATATGTATTTAACGCATACAATGTCACAAAATATAGGAATGTCACCTGTTATCGACCTTGATAATTCAGTGATGGCTACTACTATACAGAACAAAAGTGCAAATTTACCGTATAAAATATAATAATAACAAATTTATTGTATCTATGCCATACTTTCAAATTAAATTATAGTCGTAACTTACATATATCATATTAGAAAGGCAGATTCACTCCCATATTATAACGACTTGTGGAGACCTCTCCATTTCCTTATAATTTGTAGATGACATGCAGCAAAGATGTGATATGAATAGAATTTTGGCCTAACGAGTACAGATTCACTTTAATAACAACTGTGTTATATTAAAACTTAAGTATTTTGTCATTTTAACTTTACTTCGTTAGATATCTATATATCTTAATAATTTAGTTGTGTTTATAATTTACTTGCTTAGAAAGTTTCATATTTGTGTAACTTTGTTCTTTATCTTTTGAGATATATTTTTATGTGTCTGATCCCTTTATTAACATCTGGCTATGTTGGTATGCATGTCAAATATTTTGGTCAGATGTCAATATTTTTGTTTTAAATTAAAATATTAATCACTGTAAAACGACAGTTGTAATGGATTTATTATTTTTTACACGAAACTTTTCCACTATATCATCAACTCATTATTTTATCAGGTGAGAAAGCGTCCAATTGATTCTGTTTTTAATTATCTAAAATATAATATTTTACATATTTTTCAACTCGTAATCTGAGGGTTGCGGGTTCGCATCCCCGTCGCGCCAAACATGCTCGCCCTTTCAGCCGTGGGGGCGTTATAATGTGACGTTCAATCCCACTATTCGTTGATAAAAGAGTAGCTCAAGAGTTGGCGGTGGATGGTGATGACTAGCTGCCTTCCCTCTAGTCTTACACTGCTAAATTAGGGACGGCTAGCACAGATAGCCCTCGAGTAGCTTTGTGCGAAATTCAAAAAACAAACAACAAACAGACAAACAAACAAACAAATAATTATAGTTACGATATAATAGCTATATTTTTCTGCACATTATTTCATGTATGAGCTGATCCACATGTAACAAAACAAAGAAGGGAGTAAACATATATTCAAATAAAACAACACATTAAATATTGCTGAGCATGTATTTGGTAGTTGGATAATATTTTATTGGCAATTAATTTAAAATGAAAATTTACCGTTGAGAGACTAAGAAAAACAAAGTAAAATACCAGGCGTTTTATAATTTTTAAATTCATGTTTAAATAACACACACAAATTACCTGACGTTAGGTTTTTCAATCACGTTAACTCAATACACTTCAATATTAAGTTCACTTGTAAACAGGTAAACACTAACCAAATAGCATTTCCTAACCTCAAGATCACTAGAAATACACAATCCAAACAAAACAAAAACTCAACATATTAAGAAATCAAATAAACACAGCCACAAAACTATGCTCACCCGATAAAATTAACGATGAAATCAACAAAATAAAACAACACTTGATGAACATCAACAAATTTCTTCAAAAAACCGTGGAAAATATACGCACATACCTAGACCAACAACAAACAAACAACAATAAATCCCAAGATAAATAAACTATCAAACATTATACTGCC
Source organism: Tachypleus tridentatus (assembly GCF_004210375.1). Classification (NCBI taxonomy): domain Eukaryota; kingdom Metazoa; phylum Arthropoda; class Merostomata; order Xiphosura; family Limulidae; genus Tachypleus; species Tachypleus tridentatus. The sequence continues at coordinate 189,422,103 of NC_134831.1, read as the reverse complement.
GCATACCTTATGTTCCTGACAACAGCGAAAATATAACCAACGTTTGGAAATAAAACTTGCAACAAAACACAACATTCCAGTAAACACCAAATTTATTCAAAAAACAGGTACGAAACTAAAGGCCATACTATGTAAAAACTACACTGGCAAACACAACACTAACATAATTTGTGAAATACAATGCAACAGTTGTCACGACTTCTGTACTGGAGAAACAAACAGAAAAATGGAAACTAGATTTAAAGAACAAAAAAACATATTCACACGTTTTTGAACATTGCAAATCAAATAAACACAACATAACCGTAGAAAACTACCGGATATCAAGAAGGGAAATAAATGTAAAAACACGCAAAATCAAAGAAGCCCTACTTATATAGCAACTAAAACCAATATAAAGGAACACCTTTATACTTATACTGATTAATAACCTAACAGTCACCTGCAACGACCCCTACAATCCTGTACCCGTTTATACTCTCGTCCCTTAGACATTCGTCCGGCAACGTTCATTTGCAAACTCTCTCTTTCTTAACCTGAAGATGACCAAGGAAAGTTGAAACATGGTTCTCTTCTTATCAACAAAAGTGTTAACACCCATATTTGCCAGATGTACCATTTATTACTCCCATTTTAAGAATATATCTTCTAATATGTTTTCCTCTTGTAAAATAGTTGGTCTTAATAAAATATAGAATAAAATAATAATTTCAAAGTAGATAATAAGTTGTTCTCGACAATCTATGAAATCAAAGTCACATTTTATATCGAGGGCTTCCATCTCATAAATATTCTTTGCACCATAGTTTTCAGTCATTTTTTCTTAAATCAGTTGCTTCTTGAATTATGCCTCTTCTTGTGCTGTCCTTTCTGCTTAGTGATTGGCTCATGTCTTTAGTCACATGTTTCGAAATTTCTTTCTTATCGTTCACGGCATTCAGAGATGAAAGAATAATAGCTATAATGATTAACACAGCCCCAAACACACTCACCACTTGAATAGAAGAGTTTTGAATAAAGAGTTGAAAGATATAACCAAACACAATAACAGAACAAAGAGCTACACTGCCTGGACCAGCTTCAACAAGTTGAAATCCTCGTGTAACAATTAGAACGTTCAACAACCCAGCCAAACCTATAGCAGAGATGAGCAAATTTGTCCAGGAACAACCAGCAAATCCTAACACGGGGAGTCGTTTATTGCTTATTAAAGTCAAAACCCAAAAGAGAATCGTATTTAAGCTTAGAAACGTTGTGATGCAAATATGATCAACGTTTTCTAAAAGGTTATTAAGGTTGAAAGAGAACGAATCCAGAATAGAGCCAGCTATCACCGCAGCAATTCCTTTGTAATTCAAGGAAAAATGTTTGTTTAATGCAAATAAAAAACTTGGTTGACAAATAATAACAACGCCAAAAATACAAAGGATACTGGAAGCAAAATTCTGCCATTTCCACAAACGTTTGAATATAAAAACTGAAAACACATTAGCAAAAACTGAGTTTGTAGAATAGATGGCAGTTGCGTCGCCAAGAGGAAGTAGAGTGAAGGAGTAATAGACAAAAGTATCTCCTAACGCTCCAATAACACATCGAAGAAAGATTAAGAGAGTCGTTCTTCGCTTGTAGATGAACTTTATATTTCGGAATACGATCAGAGGTGAAATGATAAATATACGGACTACCTGAGAGAAGCCCATAACGTCCATAAATGTCCTTTCATTGGTAAAGTGTACTAATACTCCAATAATGGCGTTGAAAAATCCTCCAGAAAAAAGTAAGCCAATTCCATAATATTGTCGTCCACGGTCCATGTGGTTAAGCCTTGGAAAATAAAATATAAAGGTATATTACAACCCCAGTTTATTATATCCACACTTTAGGTTAATTATTCCTCAATATAACCAGTCAAAAAACATGATAGGATTGGAAAGAGATAATTTTGATGCTTTTAATATATACTATCTATTTTGTAATCTGATTAGGTTAAGTACTAAGCTTTATAAAACCACGTGTAAACCTCATTATTGATATATAGAGATATAAATACATACTTTCAAAATATGATATTTTCCTTCCAGTTTTCACGTTTATTTGTTTTGTAATTTCATGCAAGCTACATGAGAACTATCTGTAAGACTAGAGAGAAAACAACTAATCAGCTGCTCCCTCCGACAACTTCTGTGCAGTTCATTAAGCAACCAATAGTGGGATGTACTGTCGCTTATAACACCGCCACGGCTGAAAGGTCGAGCATGTTTGGAGTGATGGAGATTCGAGCCCATGGCTCTCAGATTGCGAGTGGAGTATTCTAACCACCTGCCGATGCTCGCTCTAATGTTAATGTATTTATTCCATTCCTTTATATTATGAAATAATTAATACACTAGATAAAATCAGAAATGTGTCACTTGTATACATTTCTAATGTTATTGTACTTCTTAATAAACTAAAACTATAAAAATAATTAAAATCATAAAGTTATTTTAACACTAAATATTAAGGATACAATTTATCTGAACAAAAACATCTTATAATAAACTCAAACTATTATCTTCTGTACAAGTATTAAAAATCATTTCATTAATGTATTTGAAATAAAGTTTGTAATTTCTCCTTAGCTTCAACACCAAACCAAATGGTTGTTGTGTTTATTTAAAGTTAAAGAAAATAGTTGATAATTTCTTCAAAATGTTTTTGTAAAAGAAGTGGACAATAATTAAGGATTTGCAATACAAAATAGTTATAATAGTTAAAAGCACCATATACCTGGATAGCTTCATAGCTTTCACGATCAGAGAGAAATATGTCATGTAGACTTTTATATTTTAAATAATCTAGGCCCCTTGGTAATTACAACTATATGTTATTTGTGAAGCCCCCAGTGTTACAGTAGTATGTCTTATAGTACCATAAATCGGGTTTTAGTACTCGTTGTGTGCACGGCACAGATAGGCCTACCCTATTATGTAATTTATGTGCCTAAACGCATACAAACAAACAAAAATTAATTATGAAAATGCTTATACAAGTCAGACATCTAGAAATTCCAGAATTCAATTGGTGAAAATAAATATACCTATATTTTTGAAATACTTCTCACTCAGCTTTATATGAATATGTTTTACGAAGAATATTTAAGAATATGTTTATAACGGATTCCGTTATATTTATTAGCAAGATGCTTCTATTCTGTTTAAGGGGTAGAAGTTTAAATAAAACCTTAACTCTTGAAACTTTGACAGCTGTTAAAATAAAATAAACTTTCATTGCTAAGAAGGAGTAAGTTATATCTTAGTTGCTCGTTATCCGGTAAGTCTTGATGTTTTGCTACTAAACTAACCTGTGATATAAATTATATCGTAATTTACTCTGGATAATGCGCGGTGACACAACCTTCAGTTTAAGGTTGACTAACACAAAACAAGTGAAGCGTCACTAAGAAACTAAGAAAGTAGATATCTAACTAGTTTATTATTTCTCAAAATGTTGTTAAGCAGTGATACAAAGACAAACACTTTTATTCTGTTCTTATTTTTAGAAATAAGTAATTATTTTTAAACTTTGATATACAAGGATTAATTTGAATGGTTTTTGAAGGGGAGGAGAGGATCGTGGTGGTTGACTGGTGTCTGGGGGCATTAAAAACCACCACTTTGAATTCCTATCTACGTCTGGTCTTGGGTGCTCGACCCCCAGGTGAACTAGCTGGTCCTATTGGGCTGTAGTCAATTGAGTACCAGTGCTGCGCATTCTGAACGGGTGTTCTAGATATTGTTTATGATGCTGGTGTTTTGGTATGGGGCTCACGAAGCCATGGAGTTGCTGAAGTATCTATTTTGGCATCGTAGTGTGTCCCACTGAAGTACTCCATAGTGGGTAGGGTCAGTAGGCACTGAATTATAATCCATTTATTATCGATCCACAATCCTCCAAAATAATAAAACAATAACAACCAGCTTGTAGGTAAATATCCACGCGTGGACGATTTTGTTAAACAGTCACCGTCAAAATCATATAAAAAACCTCGGCTTTCAATTATACATTCTTAATCATACAGATATCTCTGTTTTCATTCACAAGAGATTATAGGGCTTTGTTGTCTCTCCCACTTCAGTTAGAAAGTTACACTCTAGAGACATCTTCATCGAAAAATGTCAAATAAACAAAGCAAACTCCTGAATTCGAAAGCCATTGGAAGAATACTCATTAAGACTATTCTCATGCTACTTTGAGTTCCTCCCGAAGAGTGCTTGTTGAGAATGTGTTGAAAGAACATTTCAGAATCGGAAATACTTGCTAATTTATTCTGCTAAGGCGTGTCTGTTGTAATCCGTATCTCCACTCGCAAGGACGGAATTATTTTTTTCCAGAAATCTCTAAATTTTACTTTTATATCGCACGTTCACCTGTTTCTGTCAACGCTGGTTATCTGAACTGTAAGATACTGCCTCACATTCCAAGCCTTCTCAAATGTTTCCAGTTATAAAGGGACCGGGCATGGACAGGTGGTTAAGGCCCTTTCAGCCGTAAGGGCGTTATAATATGACAGTCAATCTTACTAACCCAAAAGTTAGCGGTGAGTGGTGATAACTAGCTGCTTTTTCACTAGCCTTACACTGAAAAATTAGGGACGGCTAGGGCAGCTAGCCTTCGTGTGGCTTTGCGCGTAATTCAAACCAAACAAAACCATTTATAAAGCATTTTTTTAGTTTTTTATGTGTTCACTGTAGTGATAAAGACAATGACGTTTCTGAGTGTCAAATGGACCCTCACTACGTCAGTTGTGTTGATTCCCACAGGGAGAAAGAAGTTATATTGTACATAATATTTCTAATCCAAAGTCTCGGAACTCATTGTCCTTCACTCCATTTGAACATTTGTAGCTGCGCTACATTTCACTGCTACAGTAGTAATGCAGAAGGATTTTTTTCTCTGCCTTCAGAAAAGTTGTTCTCAAACTATTGAAACGTCATTTGCCTTCTATGGATAAATGGGTTAACAAGTTTGTGTCTGCTCCTATCTCTGTCTGTACCATTCCACTGTCTGCTCGGGTACTCCTTCTTCAGTCCCATTATGCAAAATGAATATTTGTTTACGCCATCAGTCGCTGTAATATATGTCTACCGATAGAAACCTGACCACTCAGTTCAGGGCATTATCTATGGATAAAACTTCTAAGAAAGGAAAACAGCATTGTCGTAAAGACAAGGGTTCTCCGCCAATTTCTCTTCCACCAAAGTAAAAGTGGCTACTTTAATACAGTGAAACTTTCAAGGATTACTTTCTACTCTGGATTATATTAAGGTTTTTACTGATTCAAGTGTCTTTCCTCACAAGAAACTTGCTGATACAGTCACTTTTTGGCAGCTTTCTTCACACCAAATTGCAGGTTGTGTGAAGGACGAGTGAATGGAGGGATGGCACTGCTGATCAAAGAACACATGCACACTTGTCTGTGCCACCAGATTTACGATATTCATACCTTGATTCTCTTGTAGAACAAATGCTGTATTCTACGGAGGTGGTGTACATACTGAGTGAAGAAGTTGTTTTAGACATCTATTAGCTATGATTTTATCCTCAACTTGGACTTTGTCATTGGCAATTGTGAAATTGTTTAACTTAATTGTGTTTTTAAAATATTTTGCAGCATTGGCCTTTTAAATTATATTTAAAACTTTCATCTGACTTTTGTTCGTTATTTTTATTCTTACTGAAAAATACTTTCCACTTTTCTTTAGTAACAAAAAATGAATATATGTATGTATATTTTATATTTTATGGGATGACTCATTTTATATAATTGTCAATATAAAATATGGATTAAGACCGAAATGAGCTTCTCTTATAAATGTATACAAAATATAACGGATAGATACATGTTTATTTTAAAACAAACGAGAATTACGCATAGATTCTAATACAAAGAAACTAAACAAGGTACATCAAAACTATCAAACGGGTCTTGGCCCGAAATGACTAGGAGATTACGGCGCTATATTTGTAATTAGTGTCACAGCAAATATATGAGTTCTTCCAGTTGTAGGGGTGTTATAATGAAACGATGAATCTCATTATTCGTTGGTAAAATATTAGCTCAAGAGTGGTGAAAAATAGCTACTTTTCTATAGTTTTACACTACTAAATTAAGGACGGTTAGCGTAAATTAACCTCATGTAGCTTAGCGTGAAATTAAAAATATCATACTCTTAAGAAGCCAAATCTGCAAACAAACTCATTAAGATTAATTAACGTCATAAATTAGTAAACAATAATATAAAACCTATACTGATTGGAATAGATTGAATAATTACATTGATACTCTGGTGTTATTAACGATGCTTCTTGTCGTTATTTTTAAGAGCTCTTTTTTCCATTAAGACAGGTGTCTTGAAGAATGAATTTCGTTAGAGGATATGTGATACATAATAATAAAATTAGAACCACAAATATCTTTTGCGTTTTTAAGAATCGTGTTTAAATATTAAACTCTATGTAAATTTCAATATGATTTAAAATAAGATGCTTTTACCTCACATTAAACATAGTGAAAAATGTAATGCACTAATTTCGCTTGTCACATTCTGAGTTTTTATATTGTATTAAGTTAAACTTGTTTTGTCTTACATCTATGAAAACAGAACTTTAAGAATTAAATTACGAAGTTCAAATATAACTGGACAACATTGAACACTAACTTGGAAAGAATTGTGAAAACAGATATATAAAGATGGCGATTAACCTTAGATTTTAATGAAATAACTTAAATGTTTATATAAAACAAGAGATTAACATATATATCGTAATTAGAACAGCCGAATTAATTTAAATACAGTTCTATAATACGATTAATAAAAGTTTCATATTTGTAAAATAAGCATTTCAGCTTGAATTTTACAACTTACTTGAATTATGAAAGGGAGACGGGATGACAAAGAGACGTTTATTTGATAGTAAGCAACACCAGTATAGAGTACAAGCTGGTAGATGTATTTTATTTATGTATTGCAGCAACAGGTTATGCACTTGCACCAATAGAGAAGAGCTGGCCCACAATCGTAACTTCTTTAACAGCTGGAATAATATTAAACGGTACGAAGATACATCAATTTAACTCACTAGGTTCTCTTTCGAAATAACAAAATAGAGTAACATTTAGTATGATTTTTGAGAATGTATCGATCCTCATTCTTTTCTAAATGTATAAAATGATATGTAAGGATACGACGGTTACATTATTTCCAATAAAATTTCCCATTAAATATTGACATTAAATATTTTGAGGTTTAAACGTTATGATAGCATTAAATGCTTGAATTACACATTTCATTTTGTAGTTGGCTAATCCATCTAGAAATTTACACAATTGGATATACAAGTAATGTTTGAGCTATGCAATAAAATAACCTTTATTGTCGAGAGAAACCTTCAGAATAAACAATTCGATCAAACCATTTGCTTCCAAAATTGTGATTATTTATATGAAACGGTTAAACGTTTGTGGAACGCAAATAAGACAAATTGTCACTCAACGTCTGTGCTAGTACCTAAGATAAATACTGAACCAAGTTATTGAACGAAGTATCCGTAACTGTTGTGCTGAGGTAAGAAGACTTTGCAGTTGATATCCATGTCAGATAAAAGTATTATAACAATGTCAGATGTTAAACCATTATAAAGATATTTACTTTAAAGATTAAATATTCAGTTGTTTTTTTTTCTACGAAGTTATAAACGTTTTAATTTGTAATGTTTTGCTTTTATTTTCACAAAGACGTAGAACCTTCCATTTACATTCACCATTATATATAAAACGATTATTTGTTTTAAATATGTTAAAGCTGGTTTTATTCGTGACTGAATTTTCTATATGTCAAGATAATAGTTTACCCTCGGTCTTACTGTTTCACTAATTTGACTTTTGAAATAAATATGTTCTTAGTTTGTATCTCTGTCACCTATTCTTTACAAAAATGCTTACATATTTTGTAACAAGTAATAATATTATTATTGTGTATAAGATTTCTGCATATTTAATTTTTATAACGTCTCAAGCGCTATGGACACCATAAACGATTTATTAGAGCATCAAAGAAATTTATCGAACATTTGTAGAAAGATGTTTAATTCAGTATTTCATCTATCACAATAAAATGTATATAATAACAAAATACGACATCAAATTATCATAAATAGCGTATGCAACCTTTAATAGTGTTAAATATCCGATACTCGGTTGGTCATCCTTATACCATAATAACTTCCATAAAGCTACCTGACATGCTGTTGACAAAGTTATTTAGATAATCAACTGTTACTTCATCTTAACTTATCACTGGAGAGAACTGCCATTTAACTACAAAACTATCTTGTTCCAGTTTTTATCATGGTAATTGGGTCAGAAGACATCAAACATGGTCAATATCTCTCAAAACAATCGGAAAACTATCACTGCTCCTGTGGTTAATGGTCAACAGTTCAAGTAAAATGGAAAAAGTGAAGATTGAACAGGAAGATACATCAATAGCAGTAAAATCCGGACTAGGTGCATGAAAATATTCAAAAGCAACAGTATTAAAGAAAGAGAGGTTGTTATCTGAAAGCATACACTCCACGCAACGACATCTTCTATCCATATCAGCATCATCTAGAGGCAATTGTGTCCATTAAAGTTTCCTTAGATGAAAAAAGAAAATGGCAACTCTTCTATAAATGCATCAAGGTCTGATTGATCATAAGGAGACAAGTAGAGAGAACAAACAATAACTGTACCACCCACAAAGATACGGATGGAGTCAGTCTTCAGTTGTGAATTAAGTGAAACAGATAAGATGGTGTACATGCAGATCAACCAGCAGGGCCACATCTCCATGGACTTGATCACCTCACAATATATCGTTCTGATATCAAGAAAACCGCACAAAATGAAATGTGATAATGTCACAGATTTCAGAAATATTTCTTATAAAATTATGGGGTGATATGAAATTATTAAGGCTTTAATGTCTAACCCAACCAGAATGGAAACCTTAATAGTTCTACTTTATTAAAGTAGCCATTTTTATTTAAGTGAAGGAGAACTTGTAGAAATCCCCTTCTTCTTGTAAGTATGGTGTTTCTATTTAGTTGATAGAAGTTTTTGATCTTCATGAAATCTGACCTACGTTGATTGGTTGATCTCTGTCAAATACAGAGATTCCAGAGACTTTGGGTGTGACTACATAGTGTTCCTGAACCTCAGGGTAAGAGTAGGTGCACTTGAGCGCTCACTGAATGTAACTGAAAGGCAAAATTAGACTTGGACTGGACAAATCCTCTATAGACAGAAGAAAAAAGACTCTTCACATAATATGAGAAAGATTCTGAAAGAGGCACGGAAATATATTTCTTCAGTCCCAATGTAGCAGGGGAACACAGTGCAGAAACATATGTCTAACGGCACTGGACAACAAGATCAAAGCCTCACCATAAGAAATGGTATTAAAAGTTTTTAAGCATTTTACCTCATTTTCCTCCACCCATTGAAAAAAAAAACGAATATAAGAAGGATGGAAACTGTCACAATTGTTGCAGTGAGGGCACAACTGAAACTCTTAGATATCATTGTCGTTGTTGCCACAATGAGCTTACATAAACCACAGCAATATATCTTTGAAAATCCAAACGAATGACAGTGGAAATATCTAAGTTGATTACAAATATATTATCATACGTTACAGTTAACATAACGTTAATAAACCTGGTGATGCAAACATCAAAATTAGAACATTTGTAGGAAGCGTAATTCCTTGTTTAAGAATGAAGATATATCTCACTTCAAAAACACCTTGGATGGAGAAACCAGCATAGATCTCCTATTCGAAAATGTTCTGTAAATCCTGTCAATGATAATTCTTAATAAGTTTTCAAAGCAGCAAGGGAGTAATTTTAATACGTATATTGCCAATGGTCTTCGTATTCAGAAGGAGTTTGCCGTGTTTATGTGTTGTAGATGTTTGCACTAAGATGTCTCCAGAATGGAGCTTATTTATTAATTTTAGAAAGCAAGAAGGTCCCTCTATGCCGGTCTAATAAAAACAGGAATACATTTGCAACAAGGGTTTGTCAGTCAAAGAATAAATAATTAAACATTCAGATACTGGAATTGATTTATAGGGGACGGTGTAATAATGGAGTCGTATAAATGTGTTTTTTACTTACCTTTAATGCTTCATTTGTTCTGGATTTGAGGGATCCATAAGAAAAGGAAAACGAATCAATGTTCATGATTTTACTCACTAAGGATTTCTGTGAGAAGATACACTACAATGCCAAACAAGTCCACTGCAGTAACACCAGGACTTTTTGAACACTATACTCAAACAACAGCATCAGACACAAAGATAACGACACTTGTTGAGAATGTCCAATACTAGAATTCAGCGACCCCATCTCAATGGGACCAGCTGACTGACGCTAGGTAAACCACACCAATGTCACATCTCTAGAGGAATTCAAGGCCAAAGTGATGTGTTGCAGAGCTCCAAAAATCATTCAGCTACCATTATCCTTTCTTTACTTTCATGGTTCACCACACACTGCAAACACGAAGATTGATGTTTAGATCCCAGAGTAGGTAAACTGAAGATATAGAAACTTCCCTGAGAAGTTCTCTCACTACGTACAAGAATCCATCTAGGGAAAATATGAGGTAAAACTTGCATTCGAATGTTTTACTGTTTCTAAACTTGTGTACCGAGTTTCAAAAATGTTTACTCATACCAGAGAACAAAATATTGAAGTATATTCAGCTGGTGATCGATAAATCCACAAGGAAAACAACAACAAACAGCTACGTATTTTGTTTATTGGTAAATATCCATTACGTTATACATCAAAATGCCTCGGATTGAAATAATAACCCTTTATCTTACAAGTACATAACTGCCTGTATCCTACACTATGAAGGCTTTTTAAAATAAATAATAAAAATCTGCATAAAACACTAACAACTTTTGTGAAAAACTCACCTTAAACAACGTAGATCCAAACTAAAGGTTTATAAGTATAAATAAGTGTTATATTCATCCTTATATATGTAAAAACGGCTCGTTTGGGTTGAGAAATTTTTTTACGTAGAAGAGCAAACAACATTTCGACCTTCTTCACCTGACGATGACCGAAGAAGGTCGAAACGTTGTTCGCTCCTCTACGAAAAAAAATTTTCTCATCTCAAACGAGCTGTTTTTACATATATATTTTTCTCTACAAGTGGGTTTTCTCGACATCACTGATTAGATTCATCCTTGTTTCTTAACTGTTTCAACATTCCTAGTTCTAAGATGTAAATCCACAGTTACTGTATATATCTTGTAACAAAATGAAAAATATAAACGAATCAGCCCTACATATAATCCATCCTTGAACAGTGATAGTGTAGAACCATGCCACGTTCATAAATCTAAGGAACATTCATCAATGATGATATTTTTATAATTATCATAAGTAATAAACAGACTATGAAAGCTTCATTATTTAATAACTAGAACAATTGTGAGTTTAATTTTCAGTAACTAAAATATAATATATCTCTAGTAATTAATATTCAGGTAATTCTTTTCTAAATGTCCCAGCAGGCCCAGATGGTTATAGATGCTCGACTCCAAGGGTTCGAATCCTCCTCATACTACACATGCTCCTCCTTTATCAGTCAACGGGGTGTTATGATTTGATGCTTAACCCCACTATTTACTGGTAAAAGAGTGGTCCAGGAGTTGGCGGTGGGCAGTGATGACTAGCTGTTTTCCTTTTAGTCTTTTTCTGCTAAGTTAGTGACAGTTAGTACAGAATCTCTCGTGTAGCTTTGCGCAAAAATTCTAAACAAAAGTACAAACTTTTCTATATAATCGTAAAAATTTGTTTTTTGAAAGAAGACATTTGTTAACTGAAAAACTATCAAACAGGTATTAATTCTTTTTTCATGTAAAGATTGCATAAACATACATAACTTTTGGATAAGATGACCAGTTTCACCAGTATTATTGTTAATTGATAATGAAACAAAATTATTAGTCACTAAGTGAAATTAATAAAAAAACATTAGATTATATCATTTTTATTTTACTCCGTTAATAAATGTGTCTGTTATCTTGAACCATGTACTTCATCTTAAAGTAGCTGTTGTTAGTAAAATATAAGTACTTAGTTTAATATAATTAAGTATTTATTCTTCTTTGTGAAGATATTATTTGCCCCAGGAGACTTTTGGTTTTAAACATTCTAATATTTTTCTTTACCAGCTGGCCCGGCATGGCCAAGCGTGTTAAGGCTTCCGACTCGTAATCTGAGGGTCGCGGGTTCGCATCCCCCGTCGTGCTAAACATTCTCGCTCTTTCAGCCGTGGGGGCGTTATAATGTGACGTTGGTAAAAGAGTAGCCCAAGAGTTGGCGGTGGGTGGTGATGACTAGCTGCCTTCCCTCTAGTCTTACACTACTAAATTAGGGACGACTAGCACAGATAGCCCTCGAGTAGCTTTGTGAGAAATTATAAAAACAAACAAACAATCTTTACCAGCCTAGAAATAATCCAGTCATCTTATTTGATCTTGTTTCCGATTATCAACAGTCAAAGATGTGCAATATTTCTCAAATCTTCGTTAGTAAAAACTGAAGAAAAAGCAGAATTTAAATTCCACCTAACTCATGTTCATTAGTTAGTTTCCAACATCAACTACACAGGAGAATAAAAGTGGCCAATGATATTTTATCTTCAATTCACTTCTGCAGTTTGTAATTTTTTTCACAGTAAATACATAGCACCTTCACACTTGCAATATGTCAGTTATGGCTATAATAATGGATATTATATGGGATGTGATTTTGGTATCATTGTTAAATATATCACTTAGAAACTAATATATAATTTTACCTGTGAAATAAACACCAGATAATAAGTAACAACCAATACATTAAACATATGTGTATAAAGCTTTTAAATGGAATGAAATTATACACTGAAATATGAAAGGATTTCACTTAACTAAAACTGATCATAGTTTATAGATAAGACATGACTGATATCATTCAGGGTGATCTTTAAACATGACAGAAGTGGTTTAGCTACATGTCTCAAAAATAACTTTGAAGTTTTACCTGTTTTATCAATTATAACAAGTTTTAATATATATATATAGAACAAGATACAAATGACAAAATTATCTCCTGAAATACAGAAATCATTTAGTTTTAACAAGTTTAATCGTCTAATCACTGAAGCAACAATGTACTTTAGTTGTAAAAAAACGACTTAATAATTGTTACTCTTAATATTTATTGTATAATTGTTTACATTTGTACATCACAAATATTTCATAAATGAACACTAACAAATAATATCATGAACCAATAAATACTTTGGTAAATAAGTTATGTATAACTATATTTAATTCAAACTTTAGAGTTAAATTAATTTTAACATGTTATAGATAATTTCTTTAGTTATCTAAAATATTTTCTATAAAATATTGGTAAATTTTCTATGGCTTACATTAAGGTACTTAAAACCAACATTTCGTTTAAGTGTTTTACTGAACCGTACTCAAATGATTAAGGTTTCGGACTGATGGTCCCGAAAGTATATTATTCTAGACGTAATGCTTCCAAAGACGTTTCATACATTTGTACTTTATAAAAATGGTATTAATACCACTGTTTTATTGAAAGTAACTACCTAAGGTGAAGGGCGCTAATGAATATTTTCTTCGTTTTGTTCTACAGTTTTAAGTAACTGATGGCTTGTTACGAAACACGAGTCTTGTGTCTAAGAGTTCTTTCCATATTGGTTTATGACACTTGCATACACTACATAACAACGAAAAATAAGAAATGGTGCTTCGTGTTTTAATGCTATCATAAACCTTAGTTCTGAAAAAAAACATTCTATCGAAGGATTAGAGGAAAATATTACCGAACAGAATGTAGTTTCCAAAACCTTAAGTGTTTTTGTTCGCACGTACAACAGACAAAAAAATTGTATATATTTGCAACAATACTACACCTATTGCTTATGTTTGTTTCAAAGGTTCATTTATGGACATGTTTTCTATTAATGTGAACACTCTTACTCTTCCAGCTGTTAAACAAACCAAGGCTAAAATGTGTTTCATCTGCATTAATACACATACATTACCTGCTGCTGTAATATGTACAGTAAAGGTACATGTGAAGCTGTATATGTGCTGCCTAAACACTTCACCTTAGTACAGTCACTGGATCCTCTAATCTACCTATCTGCATACCAGTAACTATAAAATACCATAATCAGTTGTTTTATTTTTAAAGTATCAGACTTTTTTAAACAGTCTGAGCTCTTACTTTTCCTCAAACGTATTTTGTAGTTTATTAAATCACATATAGAGTTTATTAAATAAGCAAAATCATTTAAAAAGCTAGTAAAATTATTGTTTTAATTGTATTATTATGTGTTGTTGTGGAAATATACACTTGGTTATTTTAAGCATGCGGTTGTTTATTTAAAACAAAAACTTAGAATATGAAAATATCAAATAAGTTATATTTTATTAGGTTCTAAATCTTTATAATTTAGAAATCTTTATAAATCAAATAGGTATGCAAATATTATGTCAGAAGATAAAGGATGAAAAGCTTCAGATGATGATTGATGCAAAGTCTTTGGATAAACTTTCTAATAAAAACTAAAATCTATATATTAAGATTTTTATTTTTTGAAAATCAAGTGAAAATTTACTCTACAGATAAACCTCTTTGTGGCACAACGGAATGCCGGCGGAATTATAGCGCTAGAAACTGGATTTTGATACATTTGTGGACAGAACACAGGCATCTTATTGCATAGTTTTGTGCTTAATTCAAAACAAACAAACATTACGTTGACGGTGGGTGGTGATGACTAGCTGCCTTCCCTTTAGTCTTACACTGCTAAATTAGGAACGGCTAACGCAGATAGTCCCCGAGTAGCTTTGCGCGAAATTCAAAAAACAAAAACAAATATCTTTTGTTTGAATAAATCGCTTAAGTAAGTGTTTTCTACGTTTATTAGGATATGAATTTGTAGTGTTGACCGTCAGTTAAAGATATTTAGATTTTGTTGTGTTAGGTTGCGACAGTATTTTCCAAAGCTTTTATTATGACATTTGCAATTTATTTACTTAATATTATGGAAAAGCAAATCCATTCTCAGTTTTAAATTGTTTTAGTTTGCTTTAGTGATGTCATCAGCTTTGGTCTCGTGACATTGGGTTTGTGTTACGGGAAATGACGTTTACATTAAATAAAATGAGGTTGTGATCATTACTAAATACAGAATGTCTTATAATGGGTTGTAGTGTATATGAGTTAGCATATCTTCATTATAAACTAATAAAGAAGATTATTAACTAATAATCATTTATAACTAATAAATTATTATTTTGGACAAAATTGCGTGGAGTTTTATCATCATGATTTGTTTTCCTGCAATTAAATTCACGATTTTTTCAGTTAAGGTCTCCAATTATAATTATATATATATTATGGACAATTACTGTTTGAAGAAGTTTGACATCTGGTTCCTTGTTAGATAAAACCAGTATGTAACCAGTAGTGCAGTATTATCCTGATTAGTTAGTAATGTCTTTGTGGCATAATTGATATTCATTTTTGGTGCTTATATTTAAGTTAGGGCGGGCGAAGGGGGATATCAATATCCCTGAACACCCCAGTTGAGAAGTTCATCTTCCTGTAAAACTAAACACTTGCCACAGAATTTTTGTTGTTTTATAAGTTAGGAAAACTGAAGTTACTTGTAGGTATGTCTACGAATTTACAACTCTATAATTATGGATTCGATTCGCCTTGGTGGCCACAGCAGATAGACTGATGTTACTTTGCTATAATAAAAACAACCACACACTCCATAGTTAAACGAAATTTTCACTTTGTACGTTGTTGCTTAATGAAGGCTTTGGTAAGGGGATCCAAAGCTCGCAAACAAAAGTATTTTATCGTAGCTAAAACTTTGTATATAATTCTACATACGAATTAATTTTATATTAAAATGGTATTTATGTAAAAATGAAAAAAACAACACAAATGGACATGACCTGAAATGGACCGTGAAAAAAAACCCACTGACAATCGTTGCGCTCATGCAATGAATGGCTGCGTGTTGTAAAAGCATATTTCTTAGCTGTCGAATATAGTTAATAAATGTACAGTCTTTATGGAACAAAACCAAACAACAGCCAAGAAAGAAAGTAGAGGTGCAGTGTATACCTAGTCCTCACAGAACTCTAGACCAAACAATAACAAGAGGGAAACGCAGTTTCAAGTAAACACAAAATGTTACGCATAGAAGAATATCATAAAACGAAATTGGGACCGTAAAATAAACCACCGATTAGATCCATGGAAACATATTGAATATAAAACTGGACTTTGTTTGAGGATTTGCTAAAGGAACATAATAATTATTAAGCTGTGTTTAATCTTATTATTTTAACTTATCGATTGCTTCGAAATTTTACGAGACC
Source organism: Tachypleus tridentatus (assembly GCF_004210375.1). Classification (NCBI taxonomy): domain Eukaryota; kingdom Metazoa; phylum Arthropoda; class Merostomata; order Xiphosura; family Limulidae; genus Tachypleus; species Tachypleus tridentatus. The sequence continues at coordinate 189,405,571 of NC_134831.1, read as the reverse complement.
TCAGCTAAGAAAGCGCCATGTAGTTTCAAAAGTAATTTGTAAATAGCATCTCAGTTAATAATTCTGAATAATGTTTACACATGTCACATATATAAGTTCAACAAGGTGAATTTCAAGAAGGCGTCAACTCAATCTATACTTTTCATTAAGCTTTAACATCATCTGATTATAAAGAAGTCTATTACATTAGTTAGAAAGCTGCTTCCATTGTGCTTACGAACAAACTTCAGAGAAAAGTTATTTATCATAAAAGATTCAAGTTGCACCTTTCTTGTTCCATAACTAGATATAATCTTCACAGTGAGCTCTCCAAACTTTAAGTCTTTTTTTAATTCCCTTGAAAAATTAGTAATAACCGAAACTCCTTAATAGTAAATGACAACTGAGAATTGATATGCTTTTTTCTGACCACGGAGGACTATTATATGATAAGTAATATACTAAAAAGTAAAGTTAAAGATTCTGCCAAAATTGTAAATTACGGTGTGAGGAAAATATATTTTTAAGACAGGGAAATTTAATATGTCTTGTACTATTTCATGAAGATATCATCTAAGAAATATCCTATTTTGGACTAAAGGTAACATTTAAAAAATAACATAATTATTATTAGAGCTGTGAATTCTATAAACAACCTCCGACAAGGATGTACGTAAAACGCAATAGACATATAGATGCTTAACTTACAAAACTTTAGAAACTGCATATAATTTTTAATAGAAAGAAAGTGAACTATTTTCATCTAATCTACAAATTAGTTTATCTTCCTGTGAAACTAAATATATATAACAAAACATATGAAAGTACTTATTATACTAAGCAAAATATACGACAAAGTAACATTAAAATGATTGGAATACGTTTAATCATCAGTTGAGTACCCTAAATTAATACGATATTTTTTTGCCGTATTTCTAAATACATTATTTCTTGTAATATGATGTCTTGAAATACTCTAGTGGATAAATATTATATTTCCGTGACAATGTATGCCAACTAAACTAAAAACATTTTTTCCTCTTTTTCTGAGGACTGTTTAACCATTAAACTCAAAACGTGATTTAGTAAATTAGATATTTTTAAGGAATATCAAAAACTTTTCTGGAGAGAATAAATTCATGTAATATACAAATTATTTACTTGAGATTAAGTTTTAAAGCCATGCTCAATGAAATAATTGAATCTCTAGCTATACCATAAACATCAATGGAAACCATATGCATTTTCAACAAATTTAATAATTGCCTTAGAAACTGTACTTTGGTTAGGTATAATTCCTGTGTGGTTGTCATATTTTTAAACACTTTAGTTTTTGAGTAAAAAATGAAACAAAATATGCGGGTCCTCGAACTCAAGTTCATCTCGGTCGTTCGGTTGTTTCCGTGACGTTTTACAACTATGACGTAATAGTTGCCAAACACGCTTCGTTGCGCGCCGACCTTTTAATTCCTTTCAGTGCTGGTGTTTTATGTAAATATATCGGTGCTTTTTTCGGATTACATACTTTGTGAGACTATTTTTGTCTTGATATTGCTACTTTATGTTTGTTTTATGATAGCATGGTTTACTGCGTTGCTTATGTCTGTAAAAACGGTTCGGCATCGGGTAAAAGCTTCTTTTCGTTTTCGTGCAAGGAGAAGGAACCGGCAAGGTGGCGACAGTGGGTGCGGATGGTCAATAGGAAGAACTGGACTCCTTCACACCATGCAAAGCTATGTCAAGATCACTTTGAACGCTCATGTTTTGTGTCGGATCCCACTGTTTTGGATTCCGTGAGTTTCAAGCCAGGCAGGTTGAGACTGAAAAAAACCATCGGCAGTAGACATGATCGTCCCCACCATCTTTCCTCGTGTAGAGCTGAGAACTGATCTCAGCCTGCAGTGTACAGGTTCCACTCCTCTGAAGCCATCTCTTGCCATCACGAAAAGAACAAACGACCACAAGCGCACTCTCTCCTGGTTGACATCTGCCCGCATAAACCACCTACACCTTGCATAAACATACGGAATATGTCATATAAATTATACATTTATAGTAAATATTAAATTAAGTATTCCTACTGCTACATCTAGTTTGAATTTATAGACAGAATTATGACATATAATTGAAATTTATTTTGTTACGAGTCATAAATACCCGGTACAATGATTGTGGAAGGTCCGCGTATTAGTTACCATAGTCGGCAAAGTATAGACAAATAAAACCCAGTCTATGATAGCAATAAGTTATAAGCACCAGACAGGTTTCGAGATGCTTAAAATTGCACGTGAAATAATACAGACCATATTTGTTGTCATGACTTAGGCTTACCATTCTTCCACTGGAGGTATGACCAGTCGCAACAGGCCTGGGCGCTATTAGTATCACTCACAGTTCCGCTGCTCTCGCTCGTGGAACTGTCCTCATCACTAGAACTTGTCAGATCTGTGTCAAAAGTAACTGTTCTAGGTTCGTTCAGAGTAGGTTCGTAATGGTATGGTGCTACTCGACACTGTTCAGAACACAAAGTCAAAACAGACTCCGCCTCTGTTTCTCCGTACGCATTGGCCACGTTTATTTACATTCAACGCGTTGGCGTTGGCGGTTTGTTTGGCAACTATTACGTTACAGTACTTTTTCCAGCGGCAAACATAAAAACTAAAACGTTCGGATTGTCGCTCGGAAAGGGCTCTTTCTGCACCAAGTTCTATGTTTCATTTATTAGCACATATTTTTTTTATAAAAAATTGTGAACCTGCAAAATTAATCAGTATGAGTAGTTCTTTTGACTGGAAAGTTTTCTTTTTTTTTGTGAAATTCACCTTTAAGACGCTATATGAAAGTGTGTAGAGCTCAGGCTTTCCAAACATCTCGGGCTTTAAACTTTATTAAGTTTTCTTATCTCTCACGAATCAGATTATCACAAACTGATTTTATAACTTTATCTGAGATAAAAGTGTTTCACTTTACATATACGCAAATTTAACTTTAAGACTCAAAACTGTGAAACTCAAACACAAATGAACAACCTTTTTTTTTAGAATGGACTGTGAGGACAGTGTATATAAACTTGACGATTCATACCATATTTATTGAAACACCTTTAGTGATTAAAAATATTAAGTTATATGTTCTCATTAAAATAGAAAAAGATAATTCTAATAATTTAATATTTATTAACAACTGAGTAATATAACTGCTTGAAAGTCCCATAACTATAAAACAAACATTTGAGAATGGATTTTACAACTTACTTGTATTAGTACAGAAAGACTGAAATTCTTCATAATTCCTTGACGATATGATATTCAAGCAACACCAATGTAGTATAAGAGTTTGAACATTAGTTGTATATTGCGTCAACGTGTTGGGTATGTGTATCAAAACAGTAGGAATAGATTCCCAACATTATTTTTTAACAGCTGGAAAATGTTTAACCTGCATTATAGCATAGAAACTCAGCCCTTTACATTATTCTATCAAGAGACAGTGTACAACAACGTAGGTGAAGGTAAAAAATTTGGTTAAGTGAGGACAGGCTGTTATATTCAAGGCGTAAACTTTATAATACCATCAATGAAATAAGCACACATAGTTTTTACAGTGAGTAGGCTCATACCAGAAATTACATTTTTGTAAAATAAAAGATATCTTTAAACTTTGTCAGGAAATGATATTAATTATGAATGAAACATTCGTTACAATAAACTTGATCTAACAATTTTCATGTAACACTTTGAATATTCTGACGAAATAGCTAAACTTTTGTGGAATACAAGATTTCTGCTGTATAGAAGTTAAAACATTGAGTCCATGTTTTATACGAATTACACCAGATTTTATGTTGAGATAAGAAAGTGCTACACGTTGATATCCATGTAAGAAAAGTAAATTTGGTTTGGTTTGTTTTGAATTTCGCGCAAAGCTACTTGATGGCTATCTGCGATAGCCATCCCTAATTTAGCAGTGTAAGACTATAGGGAAGGCAGCTAGTCATCATCATCCACCGCCAACTCTTGGGCTACTCTTTTGCCAACAAATAGCTGGACTGACTGTAACATTATAACTCCCCCACGGCTGAAGGGGCAAGCATATTTGGTGTGACAGGATTTGAACCCGCGACCCTTGTATTACGAGTCGAGTGCTTTAACCGCCTGGCCATGTTGGGCCTGAAAAGTAAGTGCTGTAAATTTGCACTGGGATTGAACCAATTAAAAAACCATAAAAAAACATAATTTTTGAATGTTAATTTTTTGCACCTTATCTAACCTAATTCATAAGATTTTTTTCAGATATTCCAATGTCCACCTTTCCATTCAACGCTTCTCCTAGATTAATTTCGTGAGAAATTTCTTACTATGTTACTGTTATAATTTTGTAAAATTTTGTTGCTTTATTGAACCATGTGTAAAGGTACTTAAGGACTATTTTCGCTTTCTGTCTCTGATTTTGAAGTGTTAGCACAATAGATCTGTTACCCAAGAGGCGTAAGACAGGACACTGAGAATATTCAGCGCTCTCTTACACTTGACATGTAGATGTTCGATATGTGTTGTTAAAGAAAGCTTACAGTCAAAGATAAGCCCCTGGAACTTTGCTTTAAGTACCACGAAAAAAAAAAGACAAAGATGGAACTTTGGATCGGGGTTTAAACTTTGTTGGTAGTAGAAGTGCACGCAAACGGTTTTGAAGAGAGAAACAATAAAACTAATTGCTGTTGTTCAATTCAACCAGAGATTTGAGGGCAGTTTGAAGCAGCTTTCAACAAGCCTTATATTTGATGACAGACATAAGATGTAGAAGTCGTCAACATAGACGCTGTTTAGAACTGTAGGAGGAAGGGGTTCAAAAAGAGCATTGATTGTCACACTGAAAAGTGTGATATTCAAGGTATAGACCGGAGGGACTCCAAATTCCTTGGTAAAATAATGAAGAAGGATGGAACACATGGCCCTAGAACTGACTTTTATGTAAAAAATTACATATGACAATGGGCAAGTGTCTATACAACTCATATGAATAAAGGTCCTCCAAAATGTCATACTTACAAGTAGTGTCATAAGCCTTCTCAAGATCAGAAACGACAGAAACAATATTTTTGTTGAGAAATGCTTCCCTGTTCAAGGTTTTAAGTCAAATCCGATGGTATCAGTGGAACACTGTCAACAGAGCCTATACTGTTGGGTGAGAGAAGGTTGATTGATTCAAGGAACCAAAGAATATGAGCATTAACTATCCTCTCTAAGTCCTTACAAAACACCTGATCAAGGCAATTGGATGACAATTAGAAGGAATCTTGGGATTCTTCCCAGGCTTAAGTAAGTATTAAGTATTACAAAAATGCTTTCTTACCATATTCGATAAAAAAAACAGTAAAAAGAAACGCAGAAGAGGCAAGAGAGGTGGAGTGACATTTCATAATGAATGTCATTGGTCTGACCAATATAGTTCCAGATAAATGAAGAGTGATCTTAAGTTACATTAGTGTAGAAGGAAAGTTATAATCATAGAGATGATCAGTTCAAAAGAGAGAAGCAATCTCTCTGCCTGAGACTTAATAGACAAGAAGGCAGAGTAAATAGAAGTGTTGAAAAGATAGATCGAGCACGTTTTGAGGGTATTCATGACGCTCTGTTTATCAGCAACTTCCTAACCATCAGAAAACAAAAAAGAAAGTGGTTGGGAAGTATAATTACCATTAACCTTTCGAATCATATTCCTAATATTTGGAATTAGTGGTAGAAGAAATGCTAGTAATGAACTTAATCCAATATTTCTTTTGACTTTGATGTGGATACTGCTGAGCATGGTTACAGGTTTGCTGGAAAGCAATGCAGTTGAAAAGAGTACGATATCTACGAAAGGTATTCCAAGCCCATTTGTAACACTTCTCTGCTTTCTGGCAAGCGGAAAACCACGTGGACAACGTGTTACTATTTTTGAGCATAGAATGGACAGCCGCTTGAATGATACAATCAGTTACTGTCTCCATGCAGTAATAAATATATGGAAGACTAACGACAGCAGAATCAATTACTGACAGAGAGAGAGAGACAAAAGAGAGTGGGCATCATGATCTAGTTTCCACTGTGGCACTAGGGTTGGGTGGCACTAAAAAAGCCAGTCTCTCTGAAAATGATAGGAAAATTATCACTGCCCCATGGGTCACCTTCAACCCTAAAAGAAATGTAAGAGAAGTAACAGTAAAATACTGGTTAGTTTCATGAAAATAAATAAAATAAACATTACTGAATAGAGACAAGATGTGGTTGAAGATTTTACACTTCACAGAATGATCTCTCCTATCAATATCAACACTATTCCAAAGATGATTATGTCCATTAAATTCACCATGATGAAAAACGAAGACATCAACTGTTCTACAACAGCATGAAGGCATGAGTGATCAAAAATCTCTTTGAGAGACAGGGAAAAAATAAAAAATAGTGATGTTACAACCTAGGGAGATACGAACTGCTACAGCCTCCAAGAGTATATCGAGTGGAACAGATAAGGTAGTTACATGCTGGTCAACCAGCAATACCATCCCTCCATGAACTCATTTATCACACGTCCTGTCATTTCACTATAAAAATTACTGAAATGTGACAGTATAAGCAGATTTCAGGAATATTTTTGTAAGAAGAGACACGCTTTGTTTAGCGACATGGGTGACGAAACAAGAAGCGATAAACCTTGATAACTGACTGAGGAACTTAAGGTATTTGAGGAGGATGAACAGAACTAGTATGAGTTGATGTGTGAGTATCACAAATGTTGGATGGGGACCTATAAGTCCATGTATTCATGAATTTGGATGTGAGGGGTAAACGGGAGTACCCCAAGAAAAACCCACTTTTACTACTTGGTCTCCTAAAACGTCCGAGTAGTGCCCGAGCTGAAGAACTAACTTGATGTATTAGTAAAACATATAATACACAAAGTTATTAAGTAGATTGTATTAAATTTAAGGGAGATATATGGGTGTGCCATGACTGATGGGACTCTGAAAGAGTGATGAATTGGTAAGTAAGATGATTCCTTTAAACTGCTTTATTATAGAATGATGTGGCTAACTTATGTATTCTTTCTTTGATGTGTGGGGGTTTATCGATTGTTTTTAAGTGATTCAGGGATTATACATCGGTAGTTTGTAAGCTATGCATAATGCAGTGTTATGTTGTATCTGTAATTTTTTGAAAATGTTTTCTGACATAATACATAAAATCATATTGCCATATTCATCAACAAGTCATATGTATGTTTTGTAGATATGCCTAATACTTTTGGGATTACATCCTTTTATGACTCCCTCAATTAATCCTTGGCTTATTGTGTTACAGACGATTTTAATATGACTAGTTCATGTTAGGTTTAAGTTAAATTTTATTCCTGGAAATTTAATATTTTGCGATGTCTGACTTACGTGCCATGTATTTTTGTTTAACTTCAGAATTTTTTTTCTGGTTAAAACATCAATAGAATATTCTAGCCTGTGATTTTTGAGATTGAGGGTAATGGGTCATTTATCGCACCAATTTATGTATCATCAAAGAAGTTTGAACTTTTTGTGCAGCACTTAATCAAAGGCTTTATGTGCTTAAAACCGCAACGTCATTGGGTTATTGTGAGGCGTGAGTGAAATATAAATTAGGAAAAAATATGTTTTTAATGAATAGGATATATAACAGTGTATTGATTACTAGCCCTTTTGGGAGTCCTACTGATAACTGAAATAGATCATAGAGTTCATTATTAATCTTTACTTTCGCGGTTATGTTTGTTAAAAAACCTAGCTATCCAACGAAAAAAAGCATTTGGAATTTCCATAGTAATTAATTTAAATAGTAGAGCATTGTGCCAAACAGAATCAAAAGCGCGTCTGACGTGTAAAAAGACGTCTTCTGCTACATGTTTATTGTTAAAGGCTTGGAAGGACTCAGTTCGCCTTACTAAATGATCAGCTGTTTGTCTCTTTTGTCTAAAGGCGTTCTGTATGTTAAATATAATGTTTCACTATTATTTTTTTCTGGTAGTTTAACTAGATTACTTAGGAGACAGGTGGGTCTATAGAAGCCAGTATAAATAGTGCAATTCGTGTTCTGCATTGCTTCCACGTGATCCAGGGCAAAAGAAATGGCGTACAACTTGACACTGAACACAAACTGTAGAAGAAATCCTGTGAGCAACCACCAAACTACAATAAACCATGACAGAGCACACGGAGTCACCTGTTTTTCAATCATCCGTATAAACGGGAATAGAAGAATAGTTCGAAAGATGCTTGGCAAATATAAAATGATGCTTCAATTCGAGAGTATCTACCTTCTTCAGATGACTCAAAGATAGGTCACACTGGTGGGGATGGTAATGAGCCATGGTTAGATTGGCTAATCAGTAGGGACAACAACATCATCCAAAGACAGATCCAATTCAATCAGCTGCACCTGGACACGAAGACCAATGGAAAGATGGCAGACCATTGATTCTGAAAAAGCATTAACTGTAGAAGAAAGACATAACTCCAAGTGGTATGCTGTGGTAAGAACCACAATTTTGAAACATACTCTAAAGAAAGTTACACGCAGTGTACGTGATAAGAAGGTTTCTGAGACTTAGTATATATACTCTGAACTGGAGAAGTGCAGAAAGATCCATGCATAGTTGAAGTCCCGGCTGGTGAATGGGGTTCATCATCTTCAAGGCCAACGTCCTGATAGAACATTAGACCATAGATCCATAGTCCAGTTTGGATCAAATGAGAACATGGTGGATATTTAGCTTAGAACATCAATTCACTTCCTAAGAAGTGGAACAGACAATATGGAGAACATTTAAAACCCTTGACAGTAGCTGCTTGATGTATGTAATGAAGGTCAGCTTATGGTCAAATATAAGCCTCAAGTACTTTGTCTCCAGAATCACGGGAAGAACAGTACCACTTCGATTACTCAAATGACAGCATACAAATGATTAATTAACCTTGAACTACACTCTCACTTTTATAATGGACCAACTAGTTGCTTTAAAATACAAGTAAGCTTTGATTTTGGAGAAGAAACGGGCTTTAAAAGAAAACTTCAGAGCAATCAATTAAATATCGTATGTTCCTTAAAATTTAATTGTCTGACTAATCCAAATTGTTATCGAACACTGTAATTGAATATTATATATGTAAAAAAAACGGCTGGTATGAGTAGAGAAAGCACTATTTTTTCCCTAGAGATTAAAATAGCAGATTTAATATTTTACTCGTAAAGCAAAACTGTAATTATGATAAAAAATTCAGTACCGATAATTGTAAACACGACGTTGTTTAAATTAGGTTTAATTATTAATTTTAATAATTTTATTGTTGCCACAAAGTTGATCTATATCACCCTTTGATGATTCACGCACAAACAATCTCCACACTCGCCACACCAACACGTCAACTGAATCCACGTCGTAGAAATGTGAATCCAAGCAACGTACCTGTAGCAACACACTCTCTGGCAGTAAACAACTTATATTGTGGAGAGTCATTACAGCATGCTAACTTCCGCCTGTCTTGGCGTCTTAGCAACGTGCTCCTAATAATTCACCCTCTGGTTATACTTCATGAAACAATGACGTAACAGTCTTTGCCCTTACTCTCCTCTTGAAGGAGCTACTCAGCGCTTGTGCCTGAACAAACCTCTTAACTAATGTGGTTTAATCCCCTAAAATAGACAGAGAGAAGATAGATAGCTTATAGCGTGTCTCAGCACTGAAATAGCAACAATAAAATAAAAATGTTAAAAGTTTCTTATTATATTGTCATTTGTTTAGTTTGAATGTATTGTTTCTATCATTTACTATTAATTAACATAGAATACTTAAGACGTTTTGATAACCAAGATCCTAAATAATTTTATCGTATTAAATCTCACTACCATGTGATGCAATCTTTAGTTATTTCTTTCGCTCTTTCAAGTAATGTAGTGTTTTTCTTTTAAGTTAATGTCTTCGTTAGTTTTTAACTCATAAAATAATAAGAAGTAGGCTTAATAAAGTGTTTTATGTTTATAAAATGGACATGGAATATTGTTTAAACAGTTTTATGGCTGTAGAATAATTGTCCTCTTCTCAGAGAGAAATTAATAAAGTCAGTTAAGTTTCATGTCTGCAGACTTAGAATTGTTTATTGTTGTTGTTTGTAATTAAGCACAAAGTTACACAATGGGCTATCTATAGTTGTGTCCTGTAGAGTGGCGTTACGAAATGCTTATGGGTGACGTTTAACATGAAAAGAGATAGAGAAGTTTGAGCTATTTCTGTTTATACATACATTCTGGTATGAAATACTGTTTGCTAATGTTTAGTTCTTCACCTTTTATGGTTGTTAACTTGATTACATCTTAGTTAACATTAAATAACGTAAGACTTATAAATTACATAATATTCAGCCAGTAACAAAAGATGTTTTGGGTGTTTAAAAGGTTTAAATAACATATTGCCGTTAAAACAGTTAACATAATATAAATACAATTCAATAACATGATTAATAAGATGTCGCGTAATTTCAGGATAAAATAACTGAATATAGAGGCTTTACAACTTACGAGAAAAATAACGGATAGACTGAAAGATGGCGTCGTATGCAAGGTACATCAAGACACAATGACAGCTGGTACGTGTAGCTACATTATATGTTGGCTCAAAGGATTGTTCACGTCCTTTAGTACAGACAGTCTAATTTTCTAATTTGACTTAATTAACGACTGAAGAAGTTTCCACCTGTGAATAAACAAAGAAGAATTAGTCTGTAGTTCCTCTTGAAATAATCAAGTACGATAAGTTTTTCTAAAATTTTTGTAAGGGTATAGACTTTTTTGTTTGGTAGATTATGGGTTACATTATATTATTTTCATTATACTTTAAAAATAAGCTCACCAGTACTCGACCGTTCATACAATCAAAGATTTGATATCTTAATGGCCAAACTTTATTTGATTTATGAAACGTAGTATTTTCAGGAGTTCCAAAAAAATTTAACCTGCTCGATATTTACCGGAATATCACTACAACCATACATGTATTTAAGAATATTCGATATCTCCGTTATTCACAAAATGAAGGACAATATACGGACCAGTTATTTTCATATTTTGTTTATCATACCTTGATTGTTAAACAGAACGTAAAAATTGTATTGATCGCCCTACAGTGTAAATTTGACTCTTCCTTTTCTTAACTCACAAGTTAGAATAGTAGCAGTTAAGTTAAACATCCCTGGTGGTTTGTACCTTAAAAACACTTGTGTTCTGTTTGTGACATATGAATGTAAGTACATTTATGTTTAGTTGGAATGTATCCTTCATTACTATAACAATATTTGGTTGTTGTGGACCTTAATTGTGTCATGTATGTTGCACGTGGTAAATTTCAGGTTCACTATATTTCTGGTGCTAGTTGATATTCTTTTATCTCTTTGAATGTGTTTTTCAATCCAGTAATGCTATTTTTTCAATTTTTAAAGACCATTGTTTTGTTATATGAAGAAGCTATATTTTGGGATGTTCCAATAATGTTATTAAAGTACATTGCACAGACGTTGAAGCCTTATTTGTATATTTTCATCAGTCTTGGTATCCTGACACAGGTTATGTTCTTTTATAGATTTCTTTAATTTTAATACTCTCTGTGGGGTCTTCATTGGTATCATTTCAATAATGGTCTGTTTCAGAATGAGGGATTTTGCTTCGGTAAAACATCTCATAGACAGTAGTTATAGTGTCGATATTTGGTTTTTAGTCATAAACAAACAGACAAACAGTCCATAACTTAATTCTTCACTTAGGTAAGCGGCGGCTATACAATAGTTTTAGTGAAAAACTTAATTTCCAGCATGTTTTAGATATCGTAGATATATAGAAGGAAGATGAAAAAGAAATGTATGTAATACTTTACACTATATAATGTTTCAATGTTAATTCCAAGTTACAATATATCATAGCTAATTCATTATTACCTGAACTGTGTTGATTCTATCACTTTTAATTTATTTATTTTTCATTTTTCTTATATGCTAACCGAAATAAGTTTTAATTACTTTGCCATGTCAAAGCCTGCACTCAATATAAAAGAACTGTAAAGTAAAGATGTTTTTGAATTAATTTCATGGTTTTATACCTTAACATTCAAATCGATTTATAATATTTCTGAAGTAAATGAATTTGAAAATTTCTGGTATCTCTATATTTATTTTCATAAACTAAATTTGCAAATAAGTTATGGTGATATCTTTGTTTCAGTGCAAAGATTAGGACTAACATAACATGTCTGTTTTAAATCAATGATAAACTGTTGTTTTTACCAAACCAACTGTCTACAGGACAAACAACTATGTAATAACTTTTGTTTCAAGTAATGTGGCTTTTATTTTAAAATAGAGAAGTTTGTACTTACTTTAGAAAAAAAATATCAACTTTACAGGCTAAGTTAATTTTATCAATATTTATCTGTTTCATAAAAATTAAGAAATATATTCCAGTGACAAACCACGATGGAAAGCTGCCTTAATATATAATATACGTATCTTGAAACTAACTTCTTTGTGGCACTAAGTATGCTAGTAACACAACTTTTTTCTAGTAATCAAGCTTGAAAAACAATAAAAAAGTATTCCGACAAAAGGATCGATCTGTTAATCTAAAAGAAAAAATCCAATTCTAAAATAATTTAAAGATGATTTTAAGAAATATTTGGAGTTGAACGGATTAACTATACTGTGATTGTCTTTATCGAAATATCAGAAGTGTTTACTCTCAAACAGGATCACACTTATCTATCTTACAATGACACGTAAGTGCACGATTTTCTATATAATTATGGATTTAAATTTTTACTTGGATTCGTAAAACGTAGTCATTTAGGGCAGTTCATAAGAATGTTCAGCATTATCTTGATTCACAGAGATGCCAACCATTACGATTTGAGCGTAATCATTACAATTTTGGTGTATACATTACGACCATACGCTCATACAGACATTTATTACGACTTGTTGCAACTCCCAAGTTATTATATATTATATAGGCCTATAAAATAAAGTGATAAATTGTTCCTCCAGGGCTTGAAAGGGATGAAAAGAAAATTTCTAGTGAGATACAAATAAATTTTGATAATAAATAAGAGACATAGTCCAAATGGCTACTTGCGATAATCATGTTTGTGCTTGAAATAATAAAAAAATATTTGTATCTCCGACCTCTACCAACAGTTTGAGTGCGATGCTTTTCCATACTGGGTAAGTGGGGGAATCCATAGTTACGTCATCAGTCCTTGTCAACCAATCAGCGTTGGCGTTGATGGGTATTTCTCGTTTTCTAAGCAGCATAGAAACACCAATGCGATCGTTCACAAGATGGAAAAAAAAAGAGGTCTTGTTCACCAGATTGTCTTGTTTCTGGCAAATCTAAAAGGACTAAAACTGTGAATCAAAAATTTAGGAAAGAGTATAGTATAACATATCCGGTCATTGCATCAAAAGTCAGTGACAGTTGCGTTTTGTAGAGTTTGTTACATCGATTTTTCTGTGGCGCATAGCGGGATAAACGATTGTTCCAGACATACAAAATCGGCACATAACCAACAAAAGACTGAGGCAAAGACAATTGCGATGCAGATAACGACAATTTCGAGTAAGAATTCAGAATATGAAACCATAAATGCAGAAGTGATGTTCACGCAATTCGTCATTGCTCATAATTTACCCCTAGCTCTAGTCGATCACGCTAGGACATCTATTCAGAAAAATGTTCCCAGACTCTGATATAGCGAAAAAATATGGCTGTGCTAGAACCAAAACTACAGCCATTGTACAAATGCTGGGTTGTGAAGATGACAAAATGATTTCAAGCATACTTACTAACAGTGTTTACAGTTTAGCCACAGATGGATCCACAGACATGGATGACTCAAAACTGTATCCAGTGGTTGTACGATGTCTTGACCATTTGCTTGGAAAAATTGTTTGTTCTCTTTTGACAATGGTGGAATGGAAAGAAGCTTCAACGGGAAAGAATATTTTCTAGGTTTTGGACCACGAACTGACAAAGAAGAAAATTCCATGGGAAAACTGTATTAGTTTTTCTTCAGACAATGCCTCTGTTATATCTGGTATAGGTAAAGGTGTGATGGGACACATCTCAAGACGACAGCCTAGCATTTACTTCATGGGATGTGCCTGTCATCTCATGAATATTGCTGCCCAGAAAGCTTGCAGAGAACTGCCCTGCCCAGTTTCTGATATACTGATAGATATCTACTATTTTCTGAACAAAAGTGCTAACAGAAAATAACATTTCAAAGAGTTTCAAGGATTGTATGACAAAGAAACAAGAAAAATTCTACAACTTGTTAACACAAGATGGCTATCACTTGGGGTGTACCTCAACAGAATATTGGAAGCCATTGAAGAAGTATTTTCACTGTGAAAAGGAAAAAATAGATTCAAAAGGATCTAAATGTGCAGCTCAGTCAGACAGCAAGACTTTAACAGTCAGGATATCCTCTCAGCCACATAAGGACACAGTCAAGACACCCTCCCAGCCACACAGGGACACAAGACAACAGTCTCCAAAAGCTGACAAAGAAACATTTGATATTACTCAATATATGTTTAGGCAGTCTGCCCTTGAACTAAAGAAAAGACAATCAATGAAAAAAGAGAAGAAAACGAAAGCTAGCAAGGAAGTAACCAAGAAAAGTTATGCGCAGAGCAAGTTAGATAAGTTAATAGTTTTCTCAGACAACAAAATGAACTTGTTATTTTGTCTTTTTTTCAGTCTGTAATTTCTCTATTTGAGCAAGCCAATTTGATATTGCAAAGAGAAGAACCTTGCATGCACATTATGCATAGAACTCTAATTACACAAGTTAAAAATATACTTGTCAGATATATCAAGCCAGAATATCTTGAAGGCAACATCACTGAAGTTGACTACAACAATGAATCCTTACACAAATCTGATGAAGCAGTTTCTATTGGAAATTCTGCCAAGGAATACATTGTTAAATATGAAAAGGACCTGGACCTGATCAGCTCCTACACCAGTGTCAAGAAATACTATATTGCAGCTACAAATTACATGATGAAACATTTTCCTATAAATGATGAACTTCTGATTCACGCAGAGGTTGCTGATCCAAAACTGAAAGTCAGCAAAGATTTCTCTTCTCTACGCCTCTTCATAGACAGGTATCCTGTCCTTGTCAATACACATGAGCACGACACTATTGACAAGTTGGAAGGGTAATATTTGAACTATGAAATTGATATTTTCTCAGAAACTGTCCTTCAGTTGAATGTTGACAAGTTTTGGGTTTAGCTGTCTACATTAAGGATGGAAATGGCAACCAGAAGTATGACATTCTGTGTAGGATTATGCTTGGAATTCTTACAATCTTCCATTCTAATGCTGACAGTGAAAGTATATTTAGTTTATTGACTAAAAACAAAAGCAAGTTCAGACCAATCTTGAGCACCTCAGTTTTGAGCAGTATTATAACACACAAGATGTGTATGCAGTCAAATGGACAATGTTGTTATAACTCCCAACCATCCAGAGACATTCTCATGAAAGCAAAGACTGCAACAGCTGCAAAACTATTACAATAAGTGTCATAAACATGATATAAACTAGTCCTTACAGAAAGGCTTTTTCTGCTTACTGTTTGTGCATGTTCAATGTTGTTTTACCAGCATGTTTGTTACTCTGAACTAAATAAAAGGCCTGGCATGGCCAAGCGCGTAAGGCGTGCGACTCGTATTCCGAGGGTCGCGGGTTCGCGCCCGAGTCGCGCCAAAACATGCTCGCCCTCCCAGCCGTGGGGGCGTTATAATGTGACGGTCAATCCCACTATTCGTTGGTAAAAGAGTAGCCCAAGAGTTGGCGGTGGGTGGTGATGACTAGCTGCCTTATCTCTAGTCTTACACTGCTAAATTAGGGACGGCTAGCACAGAGAGCCCTCGAGTAGCTTTGTGCAAAATTAAAAAACAAACAAACAAAACTAAATAAAAGACATAATTTCAAAATAATTTTTCTAAATTTATTTATTAGATAAACAAAACACAGTCATAAATGAGCAATCTATAGCAGAAATAAATAATAATAGTTATAATAATAATATTATAATAAACAGCTTAGAAACATTGGTCAGGCCTAGTAGCCGCAAATGATAAAGGGCTCTGTCTACAATCATTACGCTCAGTCATTTGAGATAGTTGGCATCTCTGGATTCATAATATGCTTCTGTTTTCCACATTAATTTCTTTGTTTGTACTTAAGCATTAATCTGCACAAAAGGCTATCCGTACACTGATCACCACGAGTATCAAAATCCAGTTTCTGGCGTTGTATGTCCTGTTAAGTACCATAATTTATCTCAGACAAGTTCCCAATTTATTATATTACGTATTACGGTTTTAAATTGCCGGCAATTTTAATTGTAATTCAGAAGTTAATTAAATATCGACGTTTATTGAATTTATTATCTTTGCTGAAAAGATTTTTGTCACAACAAAAAATATATTTTAATGGAAAAACGAGAGTACAATGTATAATAACGGTTATTACATGTAGTTATAGTATATGATTTATACACGAAAACTTTACAAACTCACCACCAATGTTCACTCTTTTCTCCGGTCTAGAACTGGATATTTCATCGACGATTCAGGCCAACGACGAGCAAATTAATTCTCGTTTGATATTGTTACGCTTCGCTTAAGCTAAATAACAATTTATTCTTGGCTGGCCTCACGCCGCTTAGGAGCTGACTTCTTGCCGACGAAGATATTTAATTTCCTTGATAAAATACTAACGTCCAAAGATAATTCAGTGAAGTTAAAAGGTTTGTAAAATTCAAACTCTATAAACGAACCTGGTGAAATTTTCATAGATTCACGACTAATAAGCGTTTATTCAGAATTATAGTTTCCGAGGTTTATAGTATACTGACGATAGCTGTCTTTTATTCTCGTTAGGCAAGATTCTCGAAGACACAGCTAGCAATGATACTGGAAATCTAGTATTTTTTATACTAAAGTAAGAATCACATGTTGTTGATTCTTACTTTAGAGAGTTTTCTACAAATTTAGAGAACAGGCGGAATTTCTCAATACACATTTAACAATACAAGCTCAGCCGTGGGAGCGTATAATGTGACGGTCAATCCCACTATTCGTTGGTAAAAGAGTAGCCCAAGAGTTGGCGGTGGGTGGTGATGACTAGCTGCCTTCCCTCTAGTCTTACACTGCTAAATTAGGGACGGCTAGCACAGATAGCCCTCGAGTAGCTTTGTGCGAAATTAAAAAAAACCCAAAAAAAACAAACAATACAAGCCATATCATTTATAAATATATATTAAACTAAAACAAACATCAATATTAAACTAAATATACAATATTACACAGAAATACCGCTGTGTCACTAGAAAGTTCCACATAGTAAGTCGTTGATTATTCAGCGGCACATGAGGCAATATTCTGAGTGGGTTTGCAAAATATTAACTAACTATATTTAAGATTGCTCAGTTGTCTGTGAATTAAGAACGTGTAGTTAGTCATTGATAGTGTCTCAGTAATATTACATCAAGATGTGATGAAACATGAGTTTTCTATATCATTTAGATTGGCTCATATTATTAGAAAATAATATTCGTAAAATATATTTTATAATAAAAACTAAAATAGACCTACGTAGCTCTGTAGTTTATAAACTAAGATGTTTTCGTCAATAGTATATTCGTGTATCTTCAAGCTTTATTAACATGCGTTTTAATATGTGTTATTCTTAAAACAATTATTTTACTTCCATATACTAAAATAGTACACTTTTGTATACTATTTACTTTTGTCTAACACGATATTTTACAAATCAGATGAGTCCCTGTATGGCCAGGTGGATAAGGCTCGCAACTCGTTAGCTGAGGGTCGCGGATTCAAGTCCCCCTCGCAACCAATATGCTGAAAAACATGGTAAAAGAGTAGTTCAAGAGTTGGCGATAGGTGGTGATGACTAGCTGCCTTCCCTCTCGTCTTACACGGCTAAATTAGGGACGGCTAGCATAGATAGTCCTTGTGTAGCTTTACACGAAATTCTTAAACAAACAAATAAGACGCCACTACTTGTGTTTTTATTTAAATGTTCAATCAATGTAAATCTTGGACTCGATTAAAACTAACTTGTGTTTTAAGATAACACATTTTCAGCAAATCATCAGCTCAAAAAAACGTTTAACTGATTTTGTTATGAGTATTTGAAATTTACAAACGTTGATATGTGTTTTACTTTAGTAAAAGAAGTATGGAAATAAAATAATATCCATATTAAATAGTTAGAAATGCCATTTTTCACAATGTGGTGCATAGCCTTAACAAAACTGAATGTTGTTCGAGAGAATCAGAGTTTATTAATATATCAATAGCTACACTATATTCCAGAATGATAAATAATCTCGTTTATCGCAGTTCGGATTAGCAATATTCCTGTATAGTATATAATCTGTGGTTACCATATGGTTTACATTCAAAACCACACGGAACAATAATAAATCTTCAACCTTTTCACTGATTATTTCTGTTAATCTACAACAGACAGTTAACATGCTGTTTTGTATGAGATGTAATTATTTTTGTTCAGGAACGTAAGAATAGTGATGCTACAACAGCACTATCACTAAATCTGACTTCACCAAAAATTCAATTATATATAGTTATCTAGTCAGGGAAAAGTATTAGTTCTTACTTGGCTCAGTTGTGACGTTAGATATTAGTTCGAATTAGAGTGACAAAGTGACTGTGTAACTTTTACATCATACATAGAGATGGTTAACGTAACTGCTGCTAGATGGCACTAGTGTTGAGTTTGATTTCACTCATCGGTTTTCTGGTGTTCTGGGACTTGGCATAGTCAGGTTCACTCTCATCCTGCACTATGTCAAATGTATTACTGTAAAATATTTATTTAATTACGAGATGAGGATCATATGTCATTCAGTTTGTACTTCCTCTGACTTCTTTACAGCCATGTTCATGTATAATCATGAAAGAAGTTTTCAATGTGTAAAATATAAAGTCACATATATCGCGATAAAGTTCCAGGTACGTTTTCACATAAATTTCTATTGTTTAATTACCTTTCAAAGCATTATAGTACCTTTTGTAATGTTATTCTTGTTAGTAAAGTAATATCAGTGATTGCTTAAGTTTTTATGTTTGTAATATAGATCTTAGTTGTGGACAGGTACTTAGGTATAATTTCATCATGTATGCAAGAGTGGTCTAATACCAAAATTGTTCAACCTTATGCAAAGTTTTTACAGAGTACTTCAGCAAGTTGTTAGGAGTCTATGAGACAGAGTGCAAAAGTTTGCACATTTGCGTATCAGCTCTTGTTAGTGCACGTTGTATTGATTGTAGTTTTTATATGTTCAGATCCTCACAAATCTTAGGTGATACTCACCACGTAGCTCACAAACGTGGATAATACCCACCATGTACCTCACAAATCTGGGGTAATACCCATCATGTATCTCATAAATGTGAGGTAATAGCCACCATGCATCCTACAAGTGTGAGGTAATACGTGCTATGTACCTCACAAATTTGGGGTAATACTCGCCATGCATTTTACAAATAAGAAAAGTATATTTTAAGTTTTAGAGTTTAAACATGTAATTTGTGTGAGATGTATCATCATCGTAATGCCAAGTTATGAAACTCAAAACAATGGTACCATGACATTAACTTTTCTTTGGAACATAAGTAAGGAAAAACACAGTTGATATGATTTATTGAGTCACAGTGTTCTGATTATAATGAGTCACAGCGGTTTTATTATACTAAGTCATAGTGTTCTGATTATATAGAGACACAGTGTTCTGATTATACTATGAGACAGTGTTCTGGTTATGCTGAGCCACAATATTCTGATTATATTATGTGACAGTGTTCTGGTTATACTGAGTCACAGTGTTCTGATGATACTGAGTGATAACGTTTTGATTATACAAAGCCACACGATTCTGATAATGCAGAGTGACAGTGTTGTGATTATAGTGAGTCACAGTGTTCTGACTATACCGACTCAGAGAGTTCTGACAACTCTAAGTCATAGTGTTCTGATTATGCTAAGTCACAATTTCGTGATTTTTCTGTGTGACAATGTTGTTATTATGCTATGCGTCACTGCTTTGATTATACTGACTCACTGTGTTCTGACTATACTAAAACATAATGTTTTGCTTATACTAAGTCATGTGTTCTGATTATACTGAGTCATAGCTTTCTGATCATTCTAAGTAACATTGTTCTGATTATACTGAGTTTCAGTTTTCTTATCATACTGTGTCACAATGTTCTGATTATACTGAGTCACAGCTTTCTGAGACTGAATAAGTCATTGTGTTTTGATTATACTGAGCCACACGATTCTGATAATGCTAAGTGATAGTGTTCTGATTATAGTCAGTCACAATGCGCTGATTATACTGAGTCACAATGTTCTAATTATATTGAGTGACAGTGTTCTGATTATACTGACTCTCAGTGTTCTGACCATATTAATTCAGTGTTCTGTTATACTGAGTCCCAGTGTTTTGATTGTACTGAGTCACAATGATCTGATTATAGTATGTCACAGTGTTCAGTTTATACTGAGTCATAGTATTGTGATTATAATGTGTCACAGTGTTCTGATTATGCTAAATCATTGTGTTCTTATTATATTGAGCCACAGCGTTATTATTATACTGATTCACAATGTTCTGATTATATTAAGTCACAATGATCTGAGTATAGTATGCCACAGAGTTTAGATTATATTAAGACACAGTGTTCTGATTATACTAAATCATAATGCTCTGAATATATTGAGCCACATGATTCTGATAATGCTAAGTATTTGTGTTGGATTATAGTGAGTCACTATGCGCTGATTAAAATGAGTCACAATGTTCTGATTATATTGACTCACAGTGTTCTAATTATACTAAGTCATAGTGCTCTAATTATGCAGAGCCACAACGTTATGAATATAATAAGTCATAGTGTTCTCATTATATTGAGACATAGTGTTCTGATTATACTGAGCCACAGGATTCTGATGTAGCCAAGTCATAGTGTTCTTATAACACTAAGTCAAAATGCACTAGTTATACTGAGTCACAATGTTCTGATTATACTAAGTCATAATACTCTGTTAATACTATGTCATGTGTTCTGATTGTACTAAGTCATAATGTTCTTATTATACTGAATCTCAGCTTTCTGATTATACTTTGTCATATTGTTCTCTTTACATTGAGACACATTGTTTTGGTTATACTGAATCTATTGCTCTGATTATACAGAGCCACAGAATTTTGATAAATGTGATAGAGTTCTGATTATTCTAAAGTCTCAAAGCTTTTATGATACTGAGTGACAATGTTCTGATTACACTGACTAACGGTGTTCTGATTAAAGAGACTCACACTCTACTCATTATACTAAGTTATAGTGTTCTGATTATACAGAATCACAATGTTGTGATTATACTGATTCACTGATTTCTGATTATACTAAGTCACAGTGTTGTGATTATAGTAAGTCACATTATTCTCAGTATATTGAGTGACAGTGTTTTGATTGTAGTAAGTCATAATGTTCTCATTTTACCGTGTCACCATATTCTGATTATATTGAGTTACAAACTTTTGATTATACTAAGTCCCAGTATTCTAATCAGAAAACTGAAACACAATGCTCTGATTATAATGAGCTACAGGATCCTGATAAAGCTAAATAATAGAGTTTTGATTATACTGAGTCTCAATGTTCAGATAATAATGAACAACAATGGTCTAATTATACATAGTAACGGTGTTCTGATTATACTGACTCGCAATCTTCTTACTATCCTAAATTATAGTGTTCAGATTATATTAAGTACCATCCAGGGATTATACTGAGTTGCAATGTTCTATTGATTTTACTGATTCACGAATTTTGGATTATACAAAGTCATGGTATTAAGATTATACCAAATCACAATGCTCTTATTATACTGTGTCACAATGTTTTGATTATGCTTAGTCATATTGTTCAGGTTGTAGTAAGTCACAATGCAGTGATTTTACCGAGTCACAATGTTCTGATTATACTGAGTCACAATGATCTGATGATAGTATGTCACAGTGTTCAGATTATACTGAGTTATAGTGTTGTGATTACACTGGTTATTGTTATGTGATGGTTAGTCCCACTCTTAGTTGGTAAAAGTGTATCCCAAGAGTTGATGGTGGATGGTGATGACTATCTGACTTTCCTCTAGTCTTACACTGCTAAATTAGAAACGGCTAGTGCAGATAGCCCTCGTGTAGCTTTGCGCGAAATTCAAAAACAAACTCATTTCTATAAAAGGTTTTCCAGGTTTAACAATAGTCGGGTTTACGATTATCGGTCTTTTTCTCTCAGGTTTCATACACATTTGCTGTACGCCTTCTTGATGATAGATGAACTCGTCATGTTTCATTTAAGCGTTAGGTAATATTTTGATGGATCAGAATTTTCAGCAATGAATCATTTCAAAGGTCACATTGGCACTTCTTTGCGGAATCTCACGATTGAAAAATTCTCATAATAAACCGTAATAATCGTTTTGTTGTCTTTCAGAATCTGTAATGCACACTGCAGAGATTTACACATTTTGATAAAAAGTTGAGAAAAAAAAATCGACCTTTACACACCAGATACATATAATTTTATTATTAAGTTTGGCCCGGCATGGCCAAGTGGTTAAGAGACACGACTCCCTAATCCGAGGGTTGCGGGTTCGAATCCCCATCGCACCAAACAAACTTGTACTTTCACCTATGAGGGCGTTATAACGTGCGATCAATCCTACTATTCGTTGGTAAAAGAGTAGCCCAACAGTTGGCAGTGGTGATGATGACCAGCTCTCTTACCACTAGTCTTACACTGCTAAATTAGGAACGGATAGCGCAGATTACCCTCGAGTAGCAATGTGCGAAATTTAAACCAAACCTATAATAATAATGGTGATCTATAAGTAAATGTTTTTCAATATTGTTTAAGTTTATTTCTTTATTATGAACTTAATATCAAATACTTAGTTGTGTATAGTATTGTTTTGAAGAATTTTGTCAATAGTAAAGAAATTAAATTTATATTTCTCTTTTAAACTATCACTAGTCTGAAAGACACAACTTATGCATGACTTAATACTTTAATAACAATTCTGCAGCATATATTTTATTAGCAAAGGCTCCGTTGCAAGGCTGTCATGCCTTAATCGCATTACTCTTCACTGTTTGTTTCCTATAGTCCACCTAGTAAACAAGAACGTCAGTTTTACAGTAGTTGTATCAACAACTCATTCATATTAAAATTTATAGGTGTTGTAATTGGTTGTTTAAGGTTTGCAACTATTAAACAATATGTATCGTTTTTTCAAATAAAGTTCTTTCTTAATTATGTTGTGCACTATTTCTTGGGGTACATGGAAAATTTTTGCGACTTATTTTGTATTCGTTGATTCTCAATTGTTACAATACATTATTTTTTGCTTATCTTGGTAGGGATACAGCTTGTTAGAGGTTTGTGTTTTTTTTCCTGGATGCTTCAAGTTTATCCATATTTAATTGTTTCCTAATGCCATTAAACACAAGAGATGTATCCGTCTCAGAAATTTTAAATCTCTAATCTGAAAACCTCTTTATTATATGAATGTTTGATTGTTTCGTGTTGTCATGATAAGGTTTTGTAGCATTCCAATATTAAAAAAGATGCCTAAAACTTAGAACGTATTTCTGATGCATTGAATTCCACTGCAACTGTAGTTGACACACTACTAGCCAAAGAAAGGACAGCTGTCCAGCAACACTAAACGCTATAAGACTCTTTGAACATAATAATGAAATTTACTGGTGCTATTATAAGTTTTAAAATTGGTCCAGAGCAAAAAATACGAACTCATTATGGTTCCTGGGTCATCCGATTCACTCTAACTACTAGGTCTGTAACAATCTCATAGTGTCCCACAGTAGCACAGTGGGTATGGCTGCGGACTTACACTGCTAGAAACAGTATTTTGATATCCGTGATGGGCAAAGCACATACAGCTCATTGTGTACCTTTGTGCTTAATTCCAGATAATCAATCATTTTCACAGTGTCTTTTAGGTATTAAGTAGTTATTAGTATTAAACTAGTTCCTATATCCTAGAGTTAGTGTTAACTTTTTATGTATGTTTCAAAAGTTTAATTAAAAAGCGACCCATATCTCCATAAAACAAAACAATATGTTGTTTCTCAATATTTCAGTTTCTGCTCTTCTTCATAGCGAAAGGAAAGAAACTATGAGTTTAATAATTTAAAAACTTAAATTTTATCAAATTTAACTTTAGAGAACAACAACGAGAACACATCAAATACAGGATTTGTTTTTACTGTTTCTTATTATTAACATAACTATGAAGAAATATTTAATTATCTAAAAGATGTAATCTGATACCCTCCCAGTGGCACAACGTTATATCTGTTAGCTATAATTTCCACTAAAATGGTAAAAGGTGACTCTTACTTTTCTGTTCGTCGATTGCTTAACTACAATAGAGTATCTATATACTTCCCACAGTGAATACCGAGATTCGTGTTTAACGTTATAAGCTTTAAGTCTTACGACTAAACAACCAGGTGGGTTCTGACATTTACGTCCTTATCAACATAGCTCATAAGTCCTACTAAATGTCGTTTTTCTATTAGCTCCATTATAATTAACTGTACTTATGTTCCGGGTACTTAGTGCATCAATTTACCAACGATGGACAAAACGTATTTTACTTAGGTATTTTTTGCACATTAATTCTTCTGTCAAAGGATAGTTAAGCCTTTCAGCGAACTCCCTGCAGTACCAGACCAGCAACTCCTCATTGGGCAAAACAGGCTTGATAGTGTAAAAGTAAATCTGCTGCCTCACTTGACAAGCCACAATATTTTGGTTCTCTGTGGAGTATGCTGGGTTGACATATCTCATCCAATTCGCCTTACTGGTGTCAAAACAATCAATGTAAAAGAAACTGTCCGAATCACTGTACACCTAATACAGGAAAAATAAGAGTTTGGTGATTGGTTAAAAAAAACATAGTAAAAATGTCAGAAGCCTGATATCACAGAAACTAGTTTCGACAGATTCATGTGTCCTCTTCAGTCTCGCATTCTGATTGATTTCTAATACTTTTGTCCTTCCATGTCCGTTAAAGCAGGTAAATTGCTTCATGTAACATACTTAAGTTTCTGCATACGCGGGTAAACAGCCAGAAAAAGTCCCTTTAAAAGTTCATTTATAACCTTTCCTAATTTTGAGGTTCTGGTCACACAGAAAATATCCAATCAGCAGATACTTGAACCGAATAATGAAGTGCATTACCAATTTCATATCACGCACACAGCCGATAATCAGCATTTTCGTGTTCTACAGAAACATAACTCGACTGTTTGCAGCTCGCTCGCTGCAGCCGAGAATTTAATCACCGGGCTACGTTTAGCCGTAAAGCATGATATCATTTTATACAAATATAATAAAAAAATAATTTTATAAAGGCATGTGTAGGGCAGAATATAAGTAACCTAACTAGCTATAGTAATATAGAAAGTTCTAATGCTATATGAAGTATAGAAACAATAAAGGCAAAGATATATTTATTAAGGATACATTTATTTTAATTTTAAGACAGTTTCTGTGGTTTTGGCCTTCTTGTTCATTAAGATTTAATTTCGCTCAGTAAATACCGTAGAATACATCATTGTTAATATTCAGACATTTTAAAGGCGGTTTTAAGTAGGCTATTTTTATGGACGCCAATTTGTTTCATCACGATTCTTACTACTAAGTACATGATGATAAAATGCAAATGGTTATTATTTCAGTATGTGTGAACTAATGAGTTGGATAGTTTTTATTAGCTAGCGAGAGAGAAAAATAACATATTTTCTCATCAAATATTGGTACTTCCTCAAAAAACAAATTATATACAATATTAACTAATCCACTGTAGGATGATGAAATAAAGGAAAAAACAAGATTGAACTTAAAATATATTTAAAATAATAAAACTCCAAAAATATTTTCTGTTAGTATTCTAAGGAACATCGTCTATTTCATATATTATTTCCATCAGAGGGTCAAAACGAGTTCAATTTGGCATGTAATCGATAGGTCAAATACCTTGAACCTTTAAAATGCATACAAACATTTATACGCGTGACACCAGAGGGTATAACCAAAAGATACAGTTGAACACTATGTTAGAAAAAATTATCTCACCATTATAGTCACAATTTAGTATCCAAAAGTCAGTAACTACTAAGAATATTTATTATTCACTTAACTTTGATCACACATCATTATTTCAAAGTGTATTCCTTTTCAAGTAAATTACAAAGAAAAAAAATTAGGTCTTTCCTAATTTATTGGGTTATCAGGTTTCTTTATGTGCATCTATCTAACTTTTATCCGATATCCGGAAATATAACACCACTAACAAATCATATAAAGAAGTTATTATATTTACGTAAAAAAATATAAACATGCAATCTTTCTGTATGTCTTCCTTCCATCCTTTTGGGATAAAACAATTTTTTGCTTCTAATTTGTCATTACCATTACTACAGCCTAGATCATTTATACCGAATCAACGACTATTTCTCACCTCCACGATTACTGACTCTCGCTTTAAAACAAACTCATATTTAATGTTGCATTCCTATTCATAAATATAGATTTTAGTAAAAACTTGGCATTACTTTGATAAAGCATAAGACGCATACATTGTGAAAAATTATAAAATTTGAATGCGGTAATCAAATAAAGTCGACCACCAAAATTTCTTTAATTTTTATAAATATTCAAGCATTTTCGAATGATATTTCAGTTCTGAGAAATTGCTCTAAGTTTTTCTTTACATTAACTGAATCGTCATAGTTTTTGTGCTCAGACAAATTTGTTGTTGTTTTGTTTTCGCGAAATGAAATATTTTGTATTTTCCAATTTTTTTTAAATAATTTTAGTCTCTTGCATTCTACTGAAAAATGTGTTTCATAATTGTTTTACTGAAATTGAATCATTTCTTTCTAATAAGATGCCAATTTTACGCAACAAAGTGCCCAGTATTTTGCAACAATGTATAGTTTCTCATCTTGAAAAATACAAGATATAATTACTAAAT
Organism: Tachypleus tridentatus; assembly: GCF_004210375.1. Taxonomy (NCBI): domain Eukaryota; kingdom Metazoa; phylum Arthropoda; class Merostomata; order Xiphosura; family Limulidae; genus Tachypleus; species Tachypleus tridentatus. The sequence goes on along the minus strand of NC_134831.1, from coordinate 189,378,338 downwards.
TACATTCCTAATTATATTCTCACTTTGAAAGAAACAAACCTAAAATTGAAAACAAACAAATTTTCAAGATTTGTTCAAAAATAATAATAATAAATAAATAAAAATGAAGACTATATACAAAATTTCTGGAGGAAACATTGTCTGTATTCCCTGTGTACCGTACCTACCTACTATTCCAAACATTATTCGTGGCATTATAAACGTAAACTGAATAACTCTTTACTTTACTTTTCTCTCAGTGATACAGTTCAAATCAAAGCCGCGATAAATGCTTTTCAAAGTAATATTCCTACCAATAATAAAATATGTGAATTAAATGTTAATCCACAGATTTTGTGTCTGACATTTCTATTAACAAAATGTTATTGTTTAAAGTGTATTAGCGAAGATTAGTCAAAACTTAGTACTGTTTTCCGTGTTGCGTTTATAGTGAAGCTTCAAACATTCTATTTGAATTTAACTATTATATAATACTATAGCTTCGTAACCGAGAGTTACACAGCCAAAACACGAATATGGCTTGACAATGAAAACTAGCGCTGGAGCACGTGAGAAACAGATAAATGTGAAAAGTTTTATAAGAAGAAACAATAGTTAGAGGCAAATAAGAATGTATATGTTAATAAGCGTTTATCGCGTCGAGATGAAAACAAAACTTTACTTTTGGAGCTAGAAAGAATTGATGGTATTTTAGTTTTACATGTGGATATCTACAAAATACATGTTGAAATATACATTTTTTCACGTCTACAGACACACACTTAGTTTCTTTCAATCACTTTAGCTCTATACATCCCAACATTAAGTTCACCTGTGAAGATGAAAAAAACAACAACAACAAACTAACCAAATAGCATTTTCTCAACCTCAAAATCACAAGAAACGATACACAATTCAAAAGAAAAATCCACATAAAAATTTATCTCTACTAGCCTATACATTTCCTGGGACTTGGCACATGAAACAAAACAAAAACCCAACATATTAAGAAACCAAATAAACACAGCCACAAAACTATACTCACCTGATGAAATTAATGATGAAATCAACAAAATAAAACAAAACTTAATCATCATCATTTCTGACATCAGCGAAAAAATAACCAACATTTGGAAAAAACTTATAACAAAACACAACATTGCAGTAAACACCAAATTTATTCAAAAATCAGATACAATCTTAAAGTCTACACTATGTAAAAACTACACTGACAAACACAACACCAATATTATTTATAAAATACAATGCAACAACTGCCATGATTTCTATATTGGAGAATGAAGCAGAAAAATGAAAATCAGATCCAAAGAACACATTCACACGTTTTTGAACACTGCAAATCAAGAAAACACAACATAACCAGATACTAAGAAGGGAAACAAATATATACATGCGCAAAATCAAAGAAGTCCTGCTTATACAACAACTAAAACCAAAATTAAACCAATATAAATGAACACTTTTATGTGTGTATAAATTAATAACCTAACATCTAACTGCAGCGTCCCACACAATCCCGTAACCGTCTACACTCTCATGCCAAATACATGTGCCTAGCAAAGTTCAGTTGCAAACTCTCTATTTGTTAAGCTGAAGATAATCTAAGAAGGTCGAAACGTTGTTTTCTGCTTCATTGGTAAAGGTGTTAATACCTGTAACAGCCGTCGTGAAATAGATTTTTAATTCAAGTGGGTTTTTCGTCATCTCGAAAAACTGAATTAAAATTTTCAATTGAAAAATCAGTTCTTGTGAAAGGTCAAGGATTATTTAATATACGGCACTCTTATAGAAAGTTCATAGAAACATAAAACTGATGAAACACTCAATACGTAAACACATTTTATAATGATATGTATTTTTTTTTTCCAAAAGTGCGAATTAATCAAGATCCAGAAGAGGCATTTTCTGTTGTTAGAGATTTTAAGTTTTATAAAAAAAGGTATTTTTTTTGGATATGTAACATATGTTCGAATTAGGTGAACTGCTTATGAAGGTTTATCATTGATCAATACCACTCAGTTATAATAAATAACGTTATAACTAAAGATTTTAGTGTTTTCTTATAGCAAAGCCACTTCAGGATATATGCTGAGTCTGCCAAGCTATAATTGTTAAAAATAATCATAGTCTAAATTCTTATAAATTTTTTTCTGATAATAATAGACCTCAATATTTTAGAACACAAACTGAATTTGTCTAAAACACAATTCTGCGATGAAATGTTACGTACAATACTTACAACATTGACACAAAAACCAGCTTTGTCTATTCTACTGTGTTTAATTGGATGGAATGGGAGTTCTCAACTGGTGAATACAGCACATTAGTTATTCCAGACCCTATTATATCATGTGAGAAGACATTATTGTTAAAACATTAAGTTTGAATTGTACGAACCAGAAATAGGTCATTAGGTCTACGTCTAAAACTATGTTTTATTTTTGAGCGCTACTACATTTTATAAATTGTTAATATAAGTATTTAAATAAAAATGATCGTTTTACAAATAATTTAATAAAATGAATTAAAGAGATGACATGTTGATGAAAGATCATAAATAATAAAACTTGAACTTAGTTACTTACTTAGTAGACTCTTTCTAGTGATATGATTATGTACATGTCAGAAAAACATAAATAAGTCAGATATTTCAAAACACAATGGTATGTCTAATATTTCATAGATTAATAACTATGTGCGTAATATTCAGAGGGTTGAGTTTTCGTTATATGAAAATAAATTTGAAGATATAAATCAGTACGTCACTTGAAAACCACATAAAGCATAATGTCGTGGTTATATGCCCTTTATAACAACCACAACTTAATCTGGTATGGTTTGTCGTAGAAGTACAAAAATAACTGAAAACAGATAAATTTTGGAAAGTTCACGTAACAACTACTTCCAACATAAAGAATTCATGCAATCCGAACCTAAAGATGTGGCTTTGAATTTATTTTCACGATATGTATCATACATATATAATGATATTGAAGATAAAAAATATCGTTTCAATATATTTGGACTATCCAAAAAGAGATTTACAACATTCGTACTCCAGCCATGGTAAACAGCTGAAAATTCAGGAACACAAAGTTGTTGGATTAAATGCACACGTATCCCTATCAAAATAGATCCCATTTTAGAAAAGCGACTCAAGTTGTACATATACAATATGCTTCAAGACACAGCTTTTATTAAGTGGATCGGATTGTTGAAAAGAATGTGAAATCGGTCTTGAATACGAACGTAATATAACTAAAACAGTAAACTTCTTTTTTCACATTTCTTTCGCCAATATAGAACTTGCCAATATAGAAGATAATTTAGTGATATTTTTTGAGGTTCGACAAACGTTATACTATCACGTCTATTATTCATATATTCCAAGAAATAATGTATAATTTTATGATCATCAAAATTGATAAAGTTACTATCAATATACAGGTAATGGTATATAGGTTTAAAACAATATAGGTTTGATTTTATTAACCCATTGTACGTATAGCATAGTAAAATCTCTAGTAACATTTCTAGCATCGAATCATCGTCCCGCCATTAACTTAGTAATAAGCGATATGGGAAAGGAAAATACGATGCTTCAGTTATAAACATTAAACGTTGCTGTAAAACGTTTTACTACTATTTGTTTTCTACGTTATAGCTTAAATTATAACTTATTCGGGTACTTTTTAATGAAAACTCAAATCTTTTATTTCATTAGAGAAAACTGTGCTTTATTTTGTATTTATTATACGTAAAATATACTAATACTTTACAAAGAAACAAACGAGGCCATAAATACACGTGCTTACCTTTAAAATAATAGTTATAACAGATATACTTCAATTGTGGACTTTGACATATCCTGCAGAATAACTGCAGGAAAACCTGTTGATCTTATTCTGAAGTCTTCATGCTGTGCCAATTGATACCAACTCTGTTTAATTTTATCACATACGCCAGGAACTTAGTACCTCAGGTTTGTTGAATCTACTTGTAAATTATTTGACTGCATTTAACGCTTCAAGACCTCGAATAGCACAACGGTATGTCTGCGGACTCATACCGCGAAATCGGATTTTGATGCACCTGGTGATAATCAAGCTTTGTGATTAATTCCAAACAAACAATTACTATCAACAATATTTTGAACATTGAAGTTTTAATTTCATTTATTATGATCAAACTCGTTATTCGCTTTTCTCGGATATCATTCTTATAAATATTTCTTACGGCTTAAACATTTTATTTATTAATTTTAATGAAAATCGTTGATGGAAGATACCACAAACTAGTGCTATAAAAGTATTCAAACATATCAGGCTGAATTTTGTGTTTAGATGCTTGTTCTAATAACTTTTGAAAGCGAAAAATACAGTTTTTAAAGTTAAGTTTTAGAAGAAGAATAACAACCTTATTTCGTTTACATGGTCAGTTAGTTATTACTTTAAAAGATAAGAAAAACAACTCCAAAGTTGACGTGTGATTGTCTTACAGGTTTTGATTATTTCTTTGTTTTAAAATTGAATAGTTATTTCTTAATTTCATACACGTTGCTCCCCGCTAATACAGCGGTATGTCTCCGAATATACAACGCTAAAATTAGGGGTTCGATTCCTCTCGGTGGGCTCAGTAGATAGCCCGCTGTGGCTTTGCTATAAGAAAAACACACGCATACATGTTTTTATCAGTTGTACACAGCAAAACAGGCTTACCTAGAGTAATAAGATGAAACACAAAATCTGGGAATTATAGAATTTATTATAAAACAGAACCTCTTAGGATCTGTAACAATACTAGTTTACAAGTAATTTATCAATGAGCTGTAAGTTTTATATGTAATAAATAAAGCTTTTCAGCCAGAGTATAAGTATTGAAATTCGTTCTATATACAATACAAATGGATCCGACCATACTAACTATATATGATCACTTTGGATTATATTGTTTTATTAATAGGGCTTCTTTTCACTGTTGTTATTTCTGGAATTCATACCACTCGAGGAAATACAATACATCACTGGAATATTTCTGTTTTTCATAAAACTAGCTTCAGTTGTCTTTATGCTTATAGATTTTTTATAGTTCATGCTTTCTTCGAGTGGACATTTGACTACAAACTTCGATTCTTCAGTAATAAATACCTGTTGTCGTCTGAAGAAAAACGATCTTTATTAATAATAAAACAGGTTTAGTATTATTTTTCTATAAAAGTGTCGAGATCAGCATATTTTGAATAAAAAGTAATACGTTTTGACTCCAGACCTGCAAAAAAAAGAAACAAAAAAGACAAATGCAATATTAGCTTCTTCCTGAATATATCGATGAAAATTACAGACTGTTATGAAAGTTTAATAAAACTATTTCCAAACAACACCGAAATTTAAAAATAATTGTCAATGATAAAGATTATTAAGTAGTTTTCCGACTTATTAATGATAATTCTGTCAATAACTATAGAATAGTAACTGACAGAAACTTTAAGAAATGTTGAACTGGAAAAAACACACACAAATAAAAAATACATGTTTAGAAGTGAACAGACCTACTATTTTTCAATTAAATTGGAAAATCTAAAGAAAACAAATCGAGTAGTTATTTTTATCTATCCAGATAGCAGTTATTCAGCTCTTAGAAAAAGATTTCAATTATATTATTACACCCAGAACATTCCTTAAACTTGAATTCCAAACATAATTAGAGAACATAGCTAGAAAAATACCTATTGAAAAACGATTTTGTTGATCAAATGAACAAAACTCTTCCCATGTATCTTCAAATTCAAAAACTCATGTTACAAATTCTTCCCACACTATAGATGAGAGTTCAGATAGTGAATAACTTTCATTAAATAACCAAAGTACTCTCTGCCGAAACATACTTAACAATTATATCTTTACCAAAATTAAATAAAATATTCCAGTTTTACTAGTTTTTTAACGAATTTTGCATTTTCTGATCAAACCTATACAACTAAAATGAAACATTTGTACGAAAAAACATAAAGAACTGAAACTATTAAAAGTAATGAAAGCATAATTTTACTGAAATCTGATAAACATTGCTATCATGGATCCAATACAATACAAGCAACAAACGTATATATTCCTTGATTATTCATTATGTTTTTATAATAAACGAAAACTAACTCAAATTCATTCAAAAGAGAAGAAATTGAAAAAAAAGATTTATTTTACATCTAACAAGATATTTTCAATTTTTTACCGGTATATATCAATTTCTTCGTCCTTCAGAATTTCGTATTTTTCAAATTTACCAAAAACCCACCACCCTAACACCCTCTTACGTCTAACTGTGTTGGTGTACAAAGTTTACAACTACAACATAAACAAATTCCTCGCTGGATATTTTCTAAATATTTTTCTCGTGATTCCCTCTTCATAAAACATTCTAAAATGTTTACGAAAAACTCTGAGATTTTATCACGTTGTTCAGTCAGTTACATTTGATGCAAAAATATCTTTTCACTCAAGTCATCATCGTCCTTGAAACAATAAATGCTACCCTGGAATGTTACCAAAACTATTCTAGTCGTCATTTTGCTCTAAATATCAATATTATAAGAAAACTCTTTCTCCTTGCTGATAAACCATCCATTTTTTTCAGTTTCAAGGTGTGAATTATATTGATATTGAAGTCATAAGTATGGGAAATCCTGTAATTCTACCACTTGTCAATATATTAATGATAAGAACTATAAATACTGTCATTTTAATTTCACTTTATATAATATTTTTTGTTTCAACATATTAATGACAAGTTTTTCTCTCAATTAAACTAGATACTCCTTAATATAAAACTTACAGTGGAAAATCGAAATTGATGATAAATTGTCATATCTAAATGTTATTGTTAAAAACGCAAATCTTATTTCAACAGTTGGATGCTTCTGATCTTAGAGATATTTTCAGCCATAACCCCAATATCATCTCACTAGGTGCGACCTACTTAAAAAATATACGTTAGTCGTAACTACATATATTAAGCAAGTAACGCAAAATCATATCTTTTAGTGATAGTGTAATTATGAAAAGTTAAATTAAAAATGAAGTAGCAATGATATTAAATACTCAAAACAATATTGTTAATAAAAGAAACAATAGTTATACGATCTCGAGAAGTAAACAAGCACGTGGTGTTAGCTTCAAGTATTGTAGCATTCTTAAAGTTTCAATAAATAACATAATCTCGTTAAATCCATGAAAAAGCAGAACTTCTCTGGAATGAAATAGGAGCATATTAGCATTTGTGCTATGTTATTTTTCATTATATTTCAATATTAATGGTATCCCCATCTTTATAATACATATGTGTGAATATTTGCTTCGGAATGAGGTGTATATCTTTCTTAAGTGTTACTATGTTTCTGTGGAACCACAATACGAACAAAGGTAAAAAAATAAAATAAAATATAGTTTTGATACGCAATGTTTTACCATGAATTTGCGTATTCAAATTAGTTAATATTTAACAAAATCAATCAGTTCAATATTAATATATTTTCGATTAACACATTAGAATTTTTATGTTTCGATATACATTTTATTAGTACACAAAAAACACGACTTTATATTCGATATTTTTTGTTATTTGGTATGTTCTATACAAATTAATGACCTTTCACTATTCGAAATTATTTGAAATTAAAAAGAAATGCATGATCCATATTTGTTATTTTTCTATACAGAATATTTTGCAAGAAATTTCATAGGATAATAAATACATTAATGGTAGGTTCTAAGATAACAATATTTCTAATGTTATAGAAATAAATTAGCTGTAGAATTCTTTGAAGATTGATCGACTTTTGGCGTTTAAATAATAACGTTAGTAATGTGATTTTATGATTTATTATTTTAAAGGTGGCAATTAAATGAGCTGTGAAGGTCAGTGTTGTGGAAATGTTATGATTGTTTTATTAGGTTTGTTTCGATGCTTTCATTGATAGTTTGGTAAAATCTGCCGAAAAAAGAACATTTATGAACAACACGGGTTTATCTCAGTTGAAGTAAATGTTACTGTTTCTAGTTCTGGTCATTATCAATATGTTAAGATCTCTATTGAAACTAAGAACAATTTTGTTGATTTTTTCTAATCACTGACTGGAGCATTAGGATATTTTCTTCTTAAGAATGACAGTTTATAGTTTATTGAACAACTTAGGAAGTTTTGCTTCAGTAGATGCAATGCAAAAAACATTGAAAGTTCTCACAACTGATTATGTTCAATACGAAAGACGATGACTCACAAGAAATATAGCAAGACCTGATAAGAGATATTGGTTAATGGGGAAGAGGTGCGTATCGTAATTAAGAGAAAGAGACTAAATGTACTTCCATGGGATGTAAAGAAAATCAGAGACGAACCTTTCTGCAAATCTTAGTTCTGTTAACCAGTAGCAAAAAATGACTTGTAGAAATGGAATATCTGTATAACTACAACTCCACTATTTCATGTATAGGGTGTTGTTGGCTGAGAAAGACCTGTTAATGAAATGTTTTCTCAGCCACAGGTGTCTTTTGTTGGCCAAAATGATTACAAATGAAGTGAAATATTCTTGAAGCTCTCAGTCAGGAAACTGTTATTTATTATAAAGTACAAAACTATTTGTGCTCTTCCCACTGCGAGAATCAAAACTCGGTTTCTAGCAGTATAAATCCGTAGACATTACTGAGCTACTTGGAGGTGGGCAAGAAATACTTCAGTCTTTATACAATGCAAAAAATAAAGAACAAAATAATGTTGGATATTTAGGTGATTTAAATGATTTAAAGTCATTTAGGTGATCAGGTGATAAGTTTATGGTAAATGTTACGAATTGTTATACTCGCACCACAAAGTAAAATTAACATCGCGGTCACACATAGTTGTACGGTCTCAAAGCCATAGTTTTATGAAGTGCCATCATGAAACGCGAAAGTTTCCTGCCGCCAGAGGGAATTTTAGTTGTCCTCAAATTTTTAGTAACAATTATATTCTTGAAATTACTAACTTAATATAATTTGCATAGGAATGTGTTTACACTTTCTCTTTATAAGTGACAAATTAAGTCCGCATTTTTAATCTTATACATTTTATCTTATTTACGTGTTACAAAGGCCTATGGCGTTACTAAGGCGAATGATTAAATAGGCAGATTATAATGAGCTCGTATCTGTGATAAACTTGTGTCTCAACTCGTGATAAATGTATATTTTTATGTGCATCTACAACTATCATTTGTATTATATATATAAATATTGGTTTAAAATACTAGAAATGATTTCTTGGCAAATACTTTATTTTGACACTTTATTATTTTCGTACTATAAATATATATTGCATTATGACACATATATTAAGAACAATTTTAAATTAAATCGTTTTGCAATAAAATTATGAACAAAAGTATCATTAATACATGTGTGGAATCGAAGTTTATATAACGGTTTACATTTCAACACATTTCAAGAACAATAATAAGCATAATATACACCACACTGTCTACACACAGACAACATGGTTCTTCAGTGGTTTTCTGTTGAAAGACCACATTCGACAGTTCTTTCTGATAAATTATTCCCCTTTTCATCTCAACCAAAGTGAATAAAGATGTAGTATCTACCAGGTTTATGACTCGGATATCATTGCATGTTCGGTAGTTGATCATTGCAAACATTTCTTAGGGTTGAAAAGTGGAACAATCATCCTTTACCATCAGATATATTATGCTAGTTATTTAGGTACTGTAATTTGGCTAAGATCACTTCCGATGAGCTTTCAATGTTGATAGATTTTAGAAGAGTAGTGTCATAGGTTCTGAGAACATTGTTGGATAAATATACCTTAGGACATGGGTAACATCCCATACAACTGATCCAGCTTAACGCGTTGGCTTCCAAGCCTATTTTGCCGATACTTTCCAGGGGTCCCACTAATCATTTTACAATTAGTTTTCAGGAAATGTGTATATTACGTATCCATTGTGTCCCAGCCAATAAGTGACCCTTTAAAAAGAAATTAGAGCACAGCTCACCGGTGGGTTGTGTGGGATCCAAAGTGTTGATAACAAAGCTTATTTATTTAAGGTTAAGAACAAAGCTACAAAACAAGCTATTTATGCCAGACCCACCATAGGTATCGAAAGTCGGTTTCTAGTGTTGTTATTCTGAACATATATCACTGTACCATTAGAGGGTCTTAATAATAAGTTGTGATTTACATTTTATGATGATAGGAATTTCAGATTTGTTTGAGGGATGTTTCTATTAAGTTTATGATGATGCCCTCTCATTTTACTAAACACTTTGATTTTACCTCAGTCAGATGACATTTCTTCTACAATACATACGACATTTACGGACTTTATAACATAATAATTCAGCTTCTTAAAGTATTTATTTAGTATTTATATAAGACAATCTTGGACTTTATAACTAGTGGGTTCATTTTTATTATTTCATAAATACTATGTATGTTCATCTAGGCATATGACTTTTTAAAATTGATATTTCATTTTATTAATCCATACTTGATTGCCTTTCTTGAACCAAAATTTTACTATGATGGGTGTTTTGTAAAGTGTTTTTCACACCGACTGATTAAAATGGTTAAATCTTATTTTATTGTTGCCATGATAAGATTGATTATAGGCACTGACCGTATTCTAAATACATAAAGACTAAAATAGTGTCACATTCGAGTTTTAAGTGTTATTATATCTTTCTACCATAGATGACTTTTTTTGTTATATGGATTGAAAATTAATATACTGTTAACAGAGATAGTGTTGAAACAGACAATTAGTTAATTCTGTGTCAGGGTCAATTCGAAGTTTCAAAGTTTTCGACACTGTTTTAAAATTCAATTATAGGCTTTGATGAGTGTCGAAGCTTTCGTATCCTTCCGCGAAATAACCCATGCATAATTACAAAACACGTCGATATATAAAACGTACCTATATATCCAGTTACTAAATAGTTGAATAATAATTCTTTAGTTACATGTGGTCCTTCCTTCAAACAAAATCCTTCTAGTTACGTCACATCCACATTCATGATAATAGATTATTATATGCTCAAATTTGTCTAATTTTACTTTACTTTCTCTATCCTGAGATACAACCATTCAGGCGTTTGCATTTTCAAATCAATCAATAAGTAATCATATTGCCTATTACATCTAGATAAGCTTCTCCAAATGTTTGTCGCAGGCTACAAAAAATTATGTTAGTAAAACATTCAACTGAAAATTGTCTCTGACATTCTTGAACAATATAATGTATTGAGAACTTAAACTAATATTATGCATTTTTCTACCCTGATGAAATAGATTCTGTACAACGTATCCCACTGATAAATTTAAACTGGTACCACTTGAATGTATATTTTTCACTATCACTGACCCATATACCTATAAATGCTCTCTCATCATCCTCTTGGTTGCATGATGGTGTTGATTGTCATTAAACACGTGACTCACATAAGGAAAAAGATAATTTGCCATTAATTTTAAAAGATAAATCTGATAAAATTTTCTATTCCTCCATTTAACGTTTTCCACTTCCTTTATGTCATAGGAAGCGGAACATTCCTTTTTAAGCTGCACTCTAAATCCATAAATGTTTATTTCGTTGTATTTGTAGGGCATTTTTTACACTTAAGGTGATGTTGAATATAAACTGGTAAGTGTTGCAAGCTTAAATAATTTCTATAATAGTAAACTCATTTGTTCAACAGTTAGTCATTCAATTACACGACTGTTAGGTTAATTACCTTCAGACGGAAATGGTTAGATGTTCGTATGTTATTACTAGTTTTAGACTGCAAAAACAAACTTTCAACGAAACTTTTCTACACCAATAGTAGTTAAGCAGCAGAGATCCTTTAAACTATAGCGATCAATTTATAATAATAAACGTGACATCCTTTCTATATTAATGAACTTGTTAAATATAAGATGCTTTCAGCAGCGAACATTCTAATCTTTTAAAGTAAATACATGAAATTACCTTAATTTAGCTATACTAATTACCAGATCGATTTTCAGCTTCTCTTCAAATAGGTATCTTGGTTTGATCGAAGGTTAATATTTTCTTTATAAATTGATACTTTTACCAATTTATTGTTAATAAAAAAATGTGAAATATCAACAACATCGCAAAATTCAAATCCAGTATTCATAACCTAAGGATAAAGAGTGAGAATTCATTTCTCAACATGAAGAAAATGATAATAATTAAGAGCTGAAAAACCTGTAGGGATAGATGATTATTTAATCAGTATTAAGAACTGATTTCTAGGAAAATGATCTTATCAATAATCATGTAACCTACTTCAGAATATTAAAATAAATGCTGTAATTAATAGGACTACAAGCTCAATGAACGGTAGCTCTTTATAGTTATATTTTAATGGTTGGCATCTAGGACAAACAAAAAAAACAACAAAATTGCAAGATTTGACAATGAACACTTACAAATGAAGATACTTGGTGTGTGTTTTGTGATCTCCACATGTTTTGGACATCTCTTAACTTGAAACATTGAATACGTAAAATAAATTCCGGATATATATATCGCTGAGATTTACGTAGAGTTCACAAAGATACGTTATTTCAACAAACAGTTCTGGCGACTATTATTGGTGATATTTCTCTACTGAGAAAGACAGAATTTTACAAGGAAAGAGAAACGACATATAACACAGTATTATGTTTGTTTGTTATTTTTTAGTTATCCGTGAATATTGTTGCTTTCCCGAAATGCCATTGTGTATGTGGTGCTATTTATCGATTTTCCATTTTCTATCCTGCTTTTAATTATGAAGAATGATAACTAAAGAATTTTCGAAACGTCATCGGAATCGTTGGTTTGATATTTTTGTTTTCTTCGGACGGATGAACGTGGTTGCTACTTCAACACTGTGTGTATAATTGACCTGTCACTATTATCATTGCCCATACGATATTATCTGTTTATGTATGATTTGATAATATTATCAGATTCGAATTATATATATATATTTTGTTTTCCTAGTTAAAAGCTACACAACCTACAATCTACACTTTGTACATTTTGGGGAATTGAACTCTTATTTTTCAGCTGTAAGTCCCTAGACTTACCACTTACCCACAGGGGAATTTAAGAAAAATATATATAAATATATGCAAATATATTCTTCAAATTTTTAAAATGAAAGAACAATTTTATTATATGTTTAACCTAACGACTAAGATATGAAAACATCAATACAACATACACTGATTAAAATAAAGTGTTTTGAAACTTTTGCTCTTTCTTAATAACTTGAAAAATATATTTGGTTGAGAAACGTAAAATATATGTTTGTAATGTGCAGTCACTGTGATATAAAGGTAGAATATCGTTTAAAACTATTAAATAATTCACATGTTAACACCATATTTATAATTTAAAATGAAGAAATAAACAGTTGTCGTTTGATACCTATATAATTTAATTTTTCTCTAAAACTAACACCTTTATCGGGAACAGTTTACAGTCACTGTTCCGCTACATATCGTCTCTCCCATTTTACTATAGGTGTTGGTGTGAATTATACCCAAACACGCACACACATATATTTATTGGTGCTCTTCATTCAAATATAGTTAAATTAAATGTTTATATAACGTTTTAATGGAGCGAGTTTTTAAATATAGTAATGTAATACTATCTCATCTTTTTTCCTTGAGGACAGCCCGAACAAATGTAAGAGAAATATTTATCAAATGTAAAATATCTTTGTTTTAGCAATAATAAACAACAAACACTTACAGAATAATATAGAATACTTAAAACGTGAAAGTTGGTTAGCAGAAACGAGTAAGATAACATAGAATCACTAAAAACGATAAACAGCTATTAGAAAAGAAGAAAAAAACGAAAAATAGCTGCCAACAGCATACAAAGTGAAAGTCGTATAAACGTATACATAAACATTCCTTGTCGAATATCTCTAGTTACCCGATTGATAAGCGTTAATCGCCGTTATGATTCAAGACTCCTCATGAAAATGACTGTACTTATCTGAATAGTAAAGAAATATTAATTATCGCTCATTGCTTGAGATACGTACACAGAAAATTAGTAGTAACAAAATAAAAAATAGAATTACTACGAAATATATTAATAGTAGTATATATGTGTTTTCCTTATAACAAAGCCATATCATGCTATATGTTGCGCCCACCGAAAGGAATCGAACCTATGACTTTAGGGATGGAAGTCCGTCGACTTACCGGTGTACTAGCGGAATGCGGGAACATGAGTAACAAAAAAATAAAATTACTACCAAATATATTAATAATAACATGGAATTAAAATAAACTGAAAATCACTAGAATCCAAACAAAATTATTATTCCAAATATCTGCAAACCCTTACTCAACAAACGCCTAGAGTTGCGATAAATATCAAACAAATCTCACAGTTTGTCTCGTAACCGAAATTTTCGCTTTAAATTGAGCTGTAAAAAAGATTCACAAAGCTAACACCATCACCACGCGTTATTACGGGCAGAATAAATCAAAAACTTAGCTATACACGTTAACAAAGTAACAACCTGAAGTGATGCTAACTCAACTGCGGTACAAGTTCAACCAAAGCCATCCGTTCTTTTTCACGATCCATTAACAATAATCCACTGCCTTAAACTGTCTTCAACAAACTAAAATCTAAATTCCACGTGTCCTATACACTGGAACGTTGGACGAAAAATGAGCAATAATTTCTCAAGCAACACTACCGAAGGAACACAAGCCCATCGGATGATGGAACTTATGAACAAACTTAATATTGACAGTCAACGACTGATGTTAGTTAAATGATCTAAATTACAATACCGATAACCGATAAATAAGTTGAAAACAGTATCAAATATTTCAAGTTTATAAACTCATAATTTGTTGCATCAAACTTATAAATTTTCTTTAGAATCGATATTTTGGTTTTCAAGATTTTAGAATGACCCCACCTTTGTATGTAATTTCATAATTTTAAATGATTTAACTTTAAACATATTGCCACATCTACAGTTTTTGTAGGACAAAATATATTGGTGGTCGTAGCTGTGAAATCAGTTTTGTAGTTGTCGTAGAAAAACGTCATAGCTTAGTTTCGTTTGTTCACTCTGAGGAGACGAGTTTGTCCGATTTAGGCTTTTTTATATTTTTACCCAGTACGAAAAACAACGGGATATAAAAATATCGAGTTATTATATTAACAGCAATGTCGATATGTGTAATTCAGTAGTGTTCACAAATGATTAGTTACAACGTTGGAAACTAAGTAGGTCCTAAGTACTCATATCAGGAAATACCTGCATCTCTGGTGAAGAAGTTTTTATTTAGTACGTTTTATTTGTTAATTCAATATTTTATTTCCTGATTGGTTGTTATCAATCAGTATACCAACAGTTTTAATATTTTCGTATCTTATCTCATGTCTGAAGATGTTGATATGCCAAAAAGTAAAGATAAAAAAGGAGTAATTTGTTGAACATACATCCAAATAAAAATGGGAGAACTGGTTGAACATGTATTCACAACTCCATAACATTTTATTGGCCCTTAATTTAAAACGAAAACTTATCCTAGAGAAACAGAGATAAATAGCTTAAAATATTATATGATTAAAATTTCTAAAATTCACAGTTAAACTACACATAAGGTATCGGACATTACCTCTATTAAGTACAGTCACCAGAGATATCATGCAAGACAACAGTTTAAATAACACTTCTACTAACACGTTTTCTACATGTAAAATAATTCTTCATAAAAACAAATAGAATAAAGCAATATTTCCACTCTACTCGATGATAAGTTGATCTCGATGATTTATAAAATCAAAATCAAAATTCGCGTTGTAGAATTAATAAAAACAGGTTTTAATATCCAGGGCTCTGTTCTCATATACATTCCTCATACTGTACGTTTTAGTTACTTTCTATTAATAAATGTAGTCCACTTGAATCATTTGCATTTTGAAACATCTTTTTTCTTGTGATATTTTCACTGCTTACTGATTGGCTCAAGTCTTCAGTCACATTCTTGGACATACTGCTCTTATCGTGCACTGCATTTGTAGATGAAATAAAAATAGCCCTGATAATTAGCGCAGCCCCAATAATACTTACAACTCCAATGGAAGAGTTTTGAGTGAAGAGCTGAAGGATATAACCAAATACAATAATAGAACAAAGAGCTACACTACCTGTACCAGCTTCAACGAGTTGAAATCCTCGTGTGTAAGTAATAACATTCAACAAACCAGCCAATCCTATACCAGTGATGTACAAATTAGTCCAGGAACAATGTGCAAATCCTAACATCGGAAGACGTTTATCGTTTATTAAACTCAAAACCCAAAAAAGTATCATATTTATAGTTAGACCCGTTGTAATAAAAAGATGATTAACGTTACCTAAAAGGTTATTAAAGTTGAAAGACAACGAATCCAGAATAGAGGCAGCTATTGCTGCATCAATTCCTTTCCTATTCAAGAAAAGATGTTTGTCTAATACAAATAAAAAACTTGGCTGAGAAACAAAAACCACACCAAATATACAAAGGAAGCTGGAAACAAAATTCGACCATTTGCACAAACGTTTGAACAGGAAAGTCGAAAATACATTAGCAAAAACTGAATTTGTGGAATAAATGGCAGTTGCGTTACCAACATGAAGAACAGTGTAAGAGTAATATAGAAATGTACCTCCTAACGCTCCAGTAATACAACGGAGAAAGATGAACAGGATCGTTCTTCGTTTATAGTTGAACTTTATATTTTGGAAGATGATCAGTGGTGAAATAATAAATATTCGGGCTATCTGAGATAAGCCCATAACGTCCATAAATATCATGTCTTTGGTAAAGTGGACTAATACACCAATGATGGCGGAGAAACCCCCCCCGGAAACAATTAAGCAAATTCCATAATATGGCCGTCCTTGATCCATTTGGTTGACACCTTGGAAAAATAAAACAAAATTATAATGTCATCTTATAACTCAGATTTGTTATTTTTACATTTTGGTTATTTTTCTTTAAATACATTCAATAAAAAAACATTATAAGACTGGAGATGATTTTGCTAATTTGTAATAAATACCACATACTATATATATATAGTATATACATACATATTCACAGATACATAAAAATAAACAAAGAAATCTTTCTAGACAGAAAGATTTTTCACTCAGATTTCGTATTTATTTATTTAGTTCGTATCGTCAGGACTTTTTCATTCTCAACTGTTATGAACCAAAAATTTATCACTTGCATAAATGTCTAACGTTTGCAAACTTCATAATAAATTATAACGCAAACGTGATACAGTAAAAATAATAAAGATTTTAAGTATACAATTTTTATAAATAAAAACATCAGAGAATAAACATAAATCATTAATATTCGTATAAAGTATTAAAAATACTTCATTTGATATAGTTATTAATAATTATAAAGAAAGTTTGCAATTTCTTCATTTCTATTTATCTTCAACGCATTGTGAAACCGCACTAGCCAGATGATTGTTTGTTTGTTTTTGAAAGTTGCACAAAGCTACTCGAGAACTATCTGTGCTAGCCGTCCCTAATTCAGCAGTGTAAGACTAGAGGGAAGGCAGCTAGTCATCACCACCTACAGCCAACTCTTGGGCTACTCTTTTATCAACTAATAGTGGGATTGACCGTCACATTATAACGCCCCCACGGCTGGGAGGGCGAGCATGTTTGGCGCGACCCTCAGATTACGAAGCGCACGCCTTAACGCGCTAGGCCATGCCAGGCCACCAATAGTTCAGAATCTGGTAAATTAGATATTTAATTTATTTTTATTTCTAAAAATGAGAAAGATTATAAGGCAACGATACAAATTCAAACACTTTTTGTTTTAAGAATATATACAAAAGATTATATACAAAAATCAAGTTAAATGGTTTGCAGTAAAATATCGACAATTAAATTTCACAGTTTAGAAAAACGTCAGTAGAGAGTGTATTTCTGTTAGGATACATAATAATACAATTGAAATCAGAAGCTTACATCATTTTCTAAAGATTGTCCAGAACTATTAAACTTCAAGTATAATCTGTTATGTTACATAATAACATTAAGAATAAAAAAACTCTTCTTAATAATACATTAACACGATTTGGATTTTATGGGTAACTCACATACATTTCATGAATAATTTTTTTTTCAAATAAATATTACTTTTATTTTTAAACGTCAAGAATACTGCCTGGATAACAAAGGAACAAATACACGTTTTCTGCGGAGCTTTCGACAAAGTAGATAGTCTATATTAGATCTCTGGCCAAGCGTGTTAAGGCGTTCGACTCGTAATCCGAGGGTCGCGGGTTCGAATCCCGGTCGGGCCAAACATGCTCGCCCTCCCAGCCGTGGGGGCGTTATAATGTGACGGTCAATCCCACTATTCGTTAGTAAAAGAGTAGCCCAAGAGTTGGCGGTGGGTGGTGATGACTAGCCGCCTTCCCTCTAGTCTTACACTGCTAAATTAGGGACGGCTAGCGCAGATAGTCCGCTAGTAGCTTTGCGCGAAATTAAAAAAAAAACAACAAACATATTAGATCTTAAAATTCGGGAAATATTTTATATCATTGTACACCATTTCATATAATACCGAATAATAATAGTTCTATTTAAAATAGGACAGTGAAATACATGTTAATTTTACAACACCTTAAAATTATTTGTAAATTGTAATAGAAACAAACTAAACTGTATACATTAAAATTACCAAACAGCTCACACTCTTGAAAATCTAAATCTGTAAAGAAATATATTAAAAGTAATTGACGTCATAAACCAGAATAAAAGAACTCAAATCTTATTATGATTGCAATGCATTGAATAATCTGTTGGGTATCTGGTTTTAATAGTAATATTTTTCAGCGTTGTTTATTTTTTAAATACATATTTTCTGGTAGAACACGTTGCGAAAAAACGTCGTTAGAAAATATATTTCCTTAAGGATATACGAGGTCTGATCAAAAAGTTCTCAGACTTCTTCTGTTACCGGTGCCAATACAGAGAATTGTATTGAGATGTATACAAAGTACAAATAGTGATCTACCTCACGAACAAGCCATTTCTCCAGACCTTATACTCGTGCTGCGAGAAACGTGTTCGAAGACAGACTATCTGTTGCCCCGGTCGTAATAAATATGGACAGGAAAGAAGGGCAACATGTTTGCATCAAGTATTGTGAAGGAGGAACCAAAATATTCGAAATGTTAAGAACTGCCTTTTGGAATGACTGCTCAAGTAAAGCTGTCAGTTGTCATGAATAAAACACTTCCAAGAGGGCCGTGAACCGGTCAAAGATGACCGATGTTTTTTTGCGACCGTCGATATCGTCCACTGATGAAACAATCGACAAGGTGAAAGAAAAAATTCGAAATGATCAACGATTAACTATCCGCGAAATTGCTAATGAACTGGACATTTTCTTTGAATCGTGTCAGGCGACTTTTAACTGAAAAACTCTGTATGCGTCTTCATCATGACAACGCGCCTTCACATACTGCATTGTCTGTTCAAGAATTTTTGTCAGAAAAAACAACCAACATTCCTGTGATACCACACACTCCGTACTCTCCCGATCTTGTCCCGTGTGATTTTTTTTCGAAAAGTGTGTTTGTTTGTTTTTGGAATTTCGCACAAAGCTACTCGAGGGCTATCTGTGCTAGCCGTCCCTAATTTAGCAGTGAAAGACTAGAGGGAAGGCAGCTAGTCATCACCACCCACCGCCAACTCTTGGGCTACTCTTTTACCAACGAATAGTGGGATTGACCGTCTTATTATAACGCCCCCACGGCTGGGAGGGCGAGCATGTTTGGCGCGACTCGGGCGCGAACCCCAGATTACGAAGCGCATACCTTAACGCGCTAGGCCATGCCAGGCCCTTTTCGAAAAGAAAAAATCAGGATTAAGTTGAAGGGAAAGAGATTTGATAACATTCCAACCATCAATAAATTTATGAAAACAGAACGTAATCGCAAAACAGTTAAAGATTTCAAGCATTGCTTCCGAAAATAGCAGGAACGTTGGAACAATAGTGTGTCAGCTGGGGGCGATTATTTTGAAAGGAATAGCATATGATACTGATGTATATACAGTATTATTCGGAATAAAACTGAAATCTTAGAACTTTCTGATAACACCTCGTATAATATTACAATTAAAACCACAATTTTTATGGTTTTACTTAAAAATCGTGCTGAAATATTAAACTCTAAATACCATAAAAAGTTTGAAAACGAAAATAAATCCTCAAAAAATAAATTAATGTGTAAAATAATGTATTGTTTTGTGTAGATTAGTGCTAAGAATTGATCCCTACCGACATTTTACATGAGAGAAGATAAGAAAGTAAAGGGATTTTGATTACCAAGTTTATTTTCATATGAGATATTGTGTAAGAGTGTACATTTTCTTGTACTTTAAACATGATTTGAACATCTTATCTCACATAAATAGTGACGAGAATTGCAATCCACTCTATTAACCTTGTCACAAACTGATTTTATAATATAATGCGAAATGTTATACACCTACAAAACAGGACTTTAATAACTAGATTATAAAATCCTAATACGATTGGACAGCTTTAAACACTTTCCTATAGAAGACTGAGAGAACGATTGTATAAACACGACGATTCACAACAGACTTTACTAAAATACCTTGAGTATTTAAAAACACTTTTTAAATTTAGATATGCCGTCAAATATAAGGCAAATTTAAATTACAGGCCAGTATCCTAATACTAAAAAGTTTATATTTTAAAATAAAACTACTGAAAATGGCTTTTTGCCCTTATTTACATGTTGAGAGATAGACTAGAAGACTTCTTATCTATACCAAGATGAAGTGTGCAAACTACACACACACATATAACATAAACACTTGCACATGTAGTTTTATTGTATATATTGCAGCAACAAGTAATACTTGTGTATTAATACAGAAGAACTAACCTTTCATCTTCAGTCCTTTAACAGCTTGAAGAGCATTCACCTGTACATAAAGAGAAAATATTAAATCTCTAGTTCTTCCGTTTAATAAAACATGTATGTAAGGTTCTGTAAATTTTCTGTGAATCTATCACAACTACGGGGCCCGGCATGGCCAAGCGCGTTAAGGCGTGCGACTCGTAATCTGAGGGTCTCGGGTTCGCATCCCCGTCGCGCCAAACATGCTCGACCTTTCAGCCGTCAGATTTTATAAAATCTGACGGTCAATCCCACTATTCGTTGGTAAAAGAGTAGCCCAAGAGTTGGCGGTGGGTGGTGATGACTAGCTTCCTTCCCTCTAGTCTTACACTGCTAAATTAGGGACTGCTAGCAGAGATAACCCTCGAGTAGCTTTGTGCGAAATTCAAAAACAAACAAACAATCACAACTACGGTAGTACTGAAAGTAAGAATGGATCAGATGTAAAATATGTGCAATAGAAATTAAATTTTCAAACACACGAGATGTAAAGAAAACTTAATAACACTTTACACACAACTTGGGTAGTAAACAAAGCAGCTGCACCATAACAAGCATCAAAGCAGAGAAAGTTGACAGGGCAAAAACTGAAATTTACCAAATCAAAAATTTCTTAATCTAACTTACTGAGTGACTAGTGTTGTTTGAAAACCATTGCCTTCTCCTACCTTCACACTGTGGAAACCTAAATTCACATGACTGAATTATCCTAGCTAGTTTAAAAGAGTTTTTTCTTGTTTTTAATTATAACCTCGTTACTAACAAGTAATTACTATAAAATATTTGCAGCTCTACTAAAAGCTAACAGTACACTAGAAGTAATATTCTATTATCACGATCATTTTCCTAAAAATTGTTATAAAGTAACAGCCTGCCCTAATATCACATGCGGGTTCATTATTACTCAGGCACACTTGCTATGTGATCAGTCCGAAGCTGTATTAGGTACTTAAAAGAAAAAAAGGACTGCATATATTTTCTAGATATAGGATTCAAATTTGATATAACCTTTGGAAGCAAAGTTTTCTGTTGTATAATCTGGTGCTAAGGATATATACTGGACAGAGCAATGCTGTTACAGCAGTCTGTGCCTAAGACATGAATCTCCTCCGTGAAGATTAACACCACCATTGCCGAAGGGTGACATCTTTGCTGGAGCACTCTGGACTAAAAACAAGAATGATAAAGTTTTATAATTTACTTTTGCATTGGTTTCAAACTCACTGTGGTCTGTTGACATTTAAAGTTGTATTTGAAACACTGCAATTTTTAAAATGTGCCTTTCAAAGACAGAAAAGTTTTTCTACCAACAAATAGACCATGAGTACAAGAATATAGATAATATTTTAAACAATGAAGCTAAATATCCAGAATAAGCCTTTGTCATTAATCTAGAAGTAGAAAAGAGCGATGGCAAAAAAACTGTAACAATGATACCAGCAAAAGCCAGCTATGAGATAACTGTAAAATATATTTTGAAATTAAATAATTAAAACGTAGGAATGGGAGCAGTAAAATAGGAAGAAAACACGGTAGGAATGGGCAGGTTAACTTTACAACACTTGGTGCTTTGTGACATGGTGCAACTTCAAAATAGGTTTGGACATTGTTCTCTACATTCTCACTTCGTGTTTTGCTTTTAGTTTTGATTAAATTAGAGATTGGAATTGAGTTTTAATAATCGTTATTTATTTTTAAATAATCAACATGATTAAAAAACGTCAAAAATTAAGGATTTTTATATTATTATTTTTGGGCAACATTTACCATCCAGAGAGCTATAATGTCTTCCACAAACAAAGTATAACAATTGGTTTTTCTGTTTCACTTCCGACATCAAACACAACTTATGATATGTATTTAGTAAGGGTGACGTAATTATAACGTCCCCCGCTGGAATAGTATTAAGTCTACGGATTTACAACGCTAACGTTAAGGGATTCGATTTCCGTCAGTAGACATAGCAAGTAGTCCGATGTTATTTTGCTTTAAGGAACACACAAATACACACGTAGTTATAGTACCTACATATGCCTGTATTTCGTTGTTCAAGCAAAGTTAAACCGAGAAACGTAACTATATTCACCTTTCAGTTATTTTGAATAATTATGAAATTATAAAAAAATCACAGGTTTTTTTTTGCTATATCAGGTAAATGTTTTAGGGATTTTGAGCGTGATTTGTGGTTGAATATTTTTGACGGTTTTGCGGAAATTATGTTATAAATGTCTATTTATTGACTTGTTGGTGGTTTAATATGATAATATTTCTATGGGACATGATGACATTTTTCTCACACATTAACTACGAACTTACAGATTGCCTTGCATGGCCAGGTGGTCTTGTGACTGTACTCACAATCTGTGGGTCACGGGTCCGAATCCCTGTCCCACCACACGTGCTCATTCTTTTAACCGTGGGGGTGTGATATAATGTGACAGTCAATCCCACTATTCTTTGATAACAGAATAGTATAAAAGTTGACGATGGACGGTGAAGACTTGCTGCTTTCGCTTTGGGATTTCCTCTGTTATATTATGGTCGGTTGGTGCATACACACTTCGGGTATGTTTGCGAAAATTTCATAACAAACCAAATCCAAAATACAGATAGGGATAAGACGTATTCCGTTAAAACATGCTTCCATAGATTTCTCTTGATAATACAAGTAATGAAATTTAAGAAGAAGTACATCGCCTTCACAAAATACCAAAGTGGTTTCATATTCGAAATTCATCTTGCTGTCTATATGAAAGAAGTAGTTATTGAGTTATTCCCAGGTAGTAATATAGAAGGGAAGGTATCATCAGACAAACATGTACAAGTGTTATTCTGTTCTCTATATGATGTTATGAGCATTGTTTCTTCAAAGAACACATTCATTTCTGGTTTATAGAAAAGGGTGTACTTCTTGTACAATATTTTTCGAAACAGATCAATGCTGCATTCGGACAATTTATTCGTACTTCTTTCAGAGTCACGCCTCGTCACGTGCCAGAAGTTATTGGGTGTCTATTGTTTTTACTGTCAAGAACTAGTATAAAACAAATGGACGTTTACAGAGCGGTAGGGTACTCCCAATTTACTGTATCCAAATTCCTGAAACAAAGTCAGAATACAGAAGAAGTTTTATCAGAAAACTCTAGAGGTAGATGTCGAAAAACTACTGTTTGAGATGAATATGTTTTATCACATTAAAACATCAAGGTCAAAAAAGCCTTACAAAATTTTACGACGAAAATGGCAAGAACATATTTTTTCCAGGGTATCCAAAAGAACAGTAAATAAGAGACACATCAAGCAAAGTTATTTTAAAATAATGGCTATCTGCAATCTGATATTAACCAGGATTAACTTTGTTGCTTGATCAATACATCATGCCAACTTATAGTTAGGACACTCTAAACATTTTATCTTTCTGAATGAGTTCTACTTCTGGTTTGTTAAAGCGACGGAGAATATGTGTTTATCGTTTGCCTGGAGAACAGATGAGGGAAGACTGTCTTTCGATAAGGAACACACACACACACAAAGGAAATGGCGATGATGTTTGGACAGCTATTCATCATGATGGAAAATTTCTCTTTACATACTCCAGGAATACGTCATTGGTAACTACTACAGGCACATAGAACTATATATTTGTCATATGCTTTTGAAAATTTTGGTAGTAGCTTTCTGTTCGACGTCGAGAATGTCAGTGCCCACATTACACTTATTGTACAGGGTTATCACAACCAGGAGGATGTTACAAGATTGCTATGACCAGTCATGTTGCCAAGTTATAATTCCATTGAAAACGTTTTAGCGGAACTGAACCACGAACTTGCTAACCACGACTCTGGGGTCGCTACTTTCGTTGTATGAGCATCTAGTGACAAGTAGGAATGAAATCATGTTGGATTATACTCCTGACTTTAGTAACAGCATACCACATAACCTTTTGTAGGTTATTAGAGTCAGTAGAAGACCAGCCACATAATGACTCTATTTAATGATATTTGGTTATAACATATTATTTGGTATTGATAGGTTTACTGTTAATTTACTCTTCAATCTACCGGTGTCTGATAACACTGTTCGCTGTTCTAATAAATCATTAACGATGTCCGCGTAATCTGTATCACTGTAAAAGTTGCATATGTACACGTTTAACATAACATACATTTTTGTTTTAGTTTGAAAGCGCTAAAGTATTTCGTATTTCATCTCACTAGTAATAATCTTATCAGTTTTGTTGCTGAATGTTATTGAGAAAATATGATAACCTATGTGGATGCCGTTTGTATCTGTGATTAGATGCATTCTGATTGAACACATTAGAGCCGACTTTCCAATAATATCAAATAGGAATGAATGATAAGACAGTCAAACAATTTTCTTTACCATTGAAAATTGTCGGAACAGTGTGGTTTTGAACTTTATCGTTTACATAGACTTTAGGAAATGTTTTCGAATATCCCTCTATATGATCATTTGTAGAATAATTAGTATAAAAGCACCAAGGTTTATTTAAAGAAATAATTT
This sequence comes from Tachypleus tridentatus, assembly GCF_004210375.1. Taxonomy (NCBI): domain Eukaryota; kingdom Metazoa; phylum Arthropoda; class Merostomata; order Xiphosura; family Limulidae; genus Tachypleus; species Tachypleus tridentatus. Next base: position 189,352,765 of record NC_134831.1, on the reverse strand, counting down.
AGATGTATGTTTTATTTAAAATGAGTGCTTTTCTAGTTGTAGGGTTTAATATTCACTTAATGGGGTCTCTTATTTTAGATATATTTTGACAATTGTAATGCATTATATATATAAACATAAAATTGATTAACCCACTCTTAATTATCGAAAATGTAAACAAATAAGAATAGTTGAAAAAAACACTTTTAGTAAAGGGGTAATAGGGATCGAATATCATAGATATTAAGTGTAAAGAAAAAAACATAAACAACAAGTGCTATAAAGTTGCAAATACTTATTTCATCAGTTGAGTAAAATATACAAGCAATGGAAGGAGAAAAATTACTGCTAATATAAATCCCCATGAAGTTCAAAATCCCTATTTTTTCAGCTAGCTAGCTATTATTCTTGCATATAATCGAAAACTATAAACAAGTTGAGATCTGTATACTGTTTCACTGGATTATGATAACTTCCCCCACCTGTAGAAACAGTACCTGCCTTTAACCTATTGATTGCCAAGTATTTCAGCTGCTACGGCAGCTCCTATGCCGGTTTTTTCAGCAAAATTGAGTAATTTTTAAAATATTGGATCGAAAGTTAAACAATTTGTAAGTAGGTCAAATGCATGTATGGTGCTGACAGCTAGCGTTGTAGTTTGGCATTATTGAGAACGAATTAACTCGTCCGTAGCACTGTGTTACCGATAGGCTTGGACGAGTTATCTTGTCTACGGCATTGAATAGGTTAACTCCCAACAACAACAACAACAAAAAAAAACGTAATAAAAACGTGTTTATAAGTGAGAACTATGAACATAAGGTTAGACATATTGAAATATGCATGTATTTTTATGGATTTATTCTAACACAGTCCATCTATAGAAACATTATCCCCCTTTTTAAATACCTAATGTATTTCTATTAAGGCCGTTTGCCTATAGAACCAATAAATACTGGTTGCCTAGTAACACCATCTATTTGTAGAACCTTAGAAACAGAATCAACCTATTGAATTATTCTTATAATACAAATATTAACTAGTAAAAAATTTCAAAAAGAGAAATTTAGTTTAAATATATGTAGGGCATAGATAAACACAGCTAGCCAAAGAAGCTTATAAAAAAAACGTGAACACAAACTAGGAAACCACACTACCATTTAAGAATAACAGAACTTAAAACACACTAACACGCATTAACTCAATATACATGCCACATTTGATCCAAGAAGTATGACTAATATCATTTAAAAGTTCTAATGCTGAATATACATGAGACTGAAAGAAAACACCAAGTGTTTATATTAAAAAAAAAGTTATTATTTCAAGAAACATTGATATACAAAATTAATCGGACTTTGAAAAGAAACAAAAGTGGCATAGTATGTATGAAAAGACTACAGATATATGTTTTGTCTCTATCCACTCTTTGTTAATTGTCAATTAGCAAGAGACGGTCACATAAGAACCATGAACAAGTGGTTGTGGTTTCATTGAATTTTCCAGTTATAATAATTAACTTCAGGGAAGTACTTGTTAATGTAAATCTGTTGAACATCTTAAAGAGTTGTACAAACACGGGGCATTATGTATAGAATGTCATGTTTCTAGCTCTCTTTCTTCGCAGTACAAATACATTACTGGAATAAATAATTGAGACAAGAACATTTCACCTTTAAAAGATCAATGCCATTTCTGACATACAACAAACTGTTGATCACTTAGATTCACGGAGACAATATTCCAGGAATTCAGCCGTTAAGACACCACCATAGCAGAATTTGTAAATGTTAAAATATTTTTGACGGCGTTTAGCACAGTGGTCTACTCGTCAAACTAAATAAACTTAAAGTTCCACCCATAATTATACGATGAATATTAAGTTTTCTTCAGAATAGACAGGCTTGAGTCAGGCTCAATAAAACATATTTACGACTATTCTATTTACAGGCAGACGTCTCCCAGGACTCAGCAATTAAGTTAGAACTCTATAGAAATTTTGAATGACATTCCTTTTCCAATGCTCTGATATACCCAAACGACACAATACACTGATTACGTTGCAGTTTGGAGAATGTCACGTGATCTTATGGTTGCTGCAAGTACATTTCGTCCTTCTTTTAATCAAGTAAAATTGTCAACAAAACGAACTCTTTTAGGGTGAAATACTAAACTCAGTAAAACTTAAATTCACAGGCATATCTTTTAACCGTACTCCAATATATACTGATCACTTTTCTCACATCAGAAAATCATTTAACCAACGTATTGCTTTCTTGAAGAAAATCGTGGCCATCCACAAAGACTGCGCACACGATTCCTTTATTATTATGTACAAATCTTTCATTAGAATTTTAAATAAATATGTCTACTAATCTAGTCAAGAAACTCGAATCTTAACAATATGATGACTTTCAATTAGCCTCACGTGTTTCCATACATACCCCACTCATCTATATTGATTCTCTAAATATTATGCTAAGTCTCCAAAATCGAACCAAGAAAACTTGCCAAAGAATTTAGTCAGATTGAAAGGAAATGAACATTTTGACAAAGTAATTTTTAAATTTTATCAGCAACACCTGAAATATAGCGGTCCCGCCAGTGTCATTATTACATTTGTAATAATAAACACGTCGTGTTTTAGCCCTATATAACTCTTTCTTCTGGTTCTGAGTAAATAGTTCATGGCCGCACCAGTGGTACAGTAGTATTTTTGCGGACTAAGAACGCAAGAAACCATTTCTGGCAAAGCTCAGGTAGGCCATAGCTACGTCATCGAATATTGGTCATCTGGATAGTGAAAGTAAAATTTTCTTGAGGTACTCCTGTTTCACTCCATATAAATATTTTGAGTAATATTTCTACAAAATCCATCAATTGGTTTTATGCAACTCCACAACTGTGTGTTTTCTTCAATTCTTTTTGCTTACCTGACCCACACATTTAAACTTACATCAAGTTTTTGATTTTTTTTGAAGTTGTTAGTAACACTTGTTTTATCAAGTGCTGGGCAAACAGAAATAAATAAAACAGAAAGTTTCAAAATTAATGTATTACTTTGTATTCAGAGTTTGATTAAGTTAAACTAATTAATTATTTACTCCAAAACAAATATTAACTGATTAACTCAGTAAAGAAATTGTTTTAATTCGGCCAGCTTTTCGATCTCCTTGTCAACAACTAGACTCTAGATAATTCTAGATGGCTTCATTCAATAGTCATGGAAATAAGATTTTAAATTAAAATGCTATCTTTACTTCAAGTCCTGCCAGAACATTAACAAAACAGTCGCAGCAATTAGGAAACACACTATGATATTTTTATACAACTACTTACATCCAATACGTCAACACCAAGACAAAACAATTAATGACTCATCTAGTGTACAAGTCAATAGCAATGATAAACAGCTGTACGGATCCTGAAATGTGTTTGTGAATAAATGCGAGATTAGCGTCATTTCCAGCTCTGTATACTCTGTTTACGTGTGTCATCTAACCCAAAACTGGCAAGTTGTACAAAATTCTAAAATTTTTACCCTGATGTACCAGAATAACAATATTTGGTTTGCCTTTTTCTTAGAATGAAATAACAAATGCTATTTTCAAATAGGCACCTTCATTTTCAGAAGTTTTAGTCCTTCAACTACAATATTTATGATGCAAGTATATATTTTGTATCTCATACACCTACTAATTTCCACATCTTCCACAACTGGTATTAAATATAACTTTATTCAGTTAACTTTTGAAGATTTCAATTCGGTGTTTGCGTTTAGGTTGTCACATTTGAGTTGAGTAGATGTTGCGATGTCATAAATATTTATTTATCATTTGAAACTGTGAATGTCGCGTACAATTTAAAAAAACATTTTGCAGATCCGAAACATATACTATACAATTAATCTAAAGCTAATTTGTATATTAAATAATATTGCGCTATCTACTGACAAGATTTCTAGCAATGTTACCCTGATTCAGTAATTTAAATTTACTTTTTATATTTTTTAATCTCAAAAGATTCACATATATTCATTGTAATTAAATTCCAGGTTGTGCTAAAATAACAGTTTTTTTTTCCATTGAATTGTATGTTTAGATTTACTAATGTGCTTTGCTAAAGGTGAAATAGTAATATTCATGTTTTTAATATTTATTTTGTGTTCATTAATTCTAAATTTTAAATTTCTCCTAGTCTTTCCTATGTAAGCTATTTTACATTCATATTATATCTTATATATCCCAATTTTTTTCATTAAATCAATTTTATCCTTAACTGTATTTATAATTTTGCTATCTTTGTTTATTGGTTTGTGTACCGGAAAAATATTTATTTGTCTTTTTAAAATTTGTTTCATTATTTGACATGATAAACCTGGTACATATGATGTGTTGTAATTCAACATAATGCAACATGATGGGATAATTAAGGATATATTAAAAATTACTATTTATTGTAAATTTTACACTATAATTATTTCACGACATCAAAAATTGTCTCAAACTAAATCTAAAAAAAAATACTTTTTTTTACTCTTATGTAGATAGGGTACTGTTTGTTTATTTTTAATTTCGTGCAAAGCTACTCGAGAGCTATCTGCGCTAACCTATCCTAATGGAGCAGAGTAAGACTAAAGGGAAGGCAGCTAGTCATCACCACCCACCCCCAACTCTTGGAATACTCTTTTATCAATGAATAGTGGAATTGACCGTCACATTATAACGCCCCCACGGCTGAAAGTGCGAGCATGTTTGGTGTAACGGGGATTCAAACCCGCGCCCCTCGAATTACGAGTGGAGTGCCTTATTCATCTGGCCATGGCGGGCCGGATAGGATATTAAAATTATATTTTGAACATGATGATATTAACAACGAGTTACTATTACACGGCTGTAGAAAGAAGTATTAATCCTATTTTTTAAATGAATTGTTGATAGAAACGAGATAAAATATTAAATTAAAATAATTTGCTGAAAAAGGTAAAAAGTGAAGTACTGTCATTTATACCAGACTTATTTTGTCAAATAATGAGAAATTTCAAAACCAAATGAATACTTTTTTCAGTGTACAAACAGATAAACAGAGTTAGCGAAATATATATTATGTTACTGTACAATAGATAGTAAGTTAAAAAAAAAAAACTAAAGCTTAAGTTAATATTGTAACATATCCATAATGTAAAGAAAAAGCACCATAACATAAATACGGTCTTACAACATTTTAACATCCATAAATAACTTACAATCAAGCTATAAACGAAATTCTTAAATTACATCTACAAGTTAAACGTACTGAATGTCATAAAGTAACTTTGTTTGGTTTGAATTTCGTGAAAAGCTACTCGAAGGTTATTTGCGCTAGCTGTTCATAATTAACAAAAGTCAATACCACCACAGCCAACTTTTGCGCTTCATTTTTTATCAACGAATAGTGGGATTTAGTCTCACTTTATAACGACCCTACGTTTGAAAGCATGTTTGGTGTGTAGGGGATTCTAATCCGCGAACTTCAGATTCGAGCACCCTAGCTTCCTGATCATCCCAGAGTTAATGATGTAAGAAGCAATAAGGGAACAATTTTAATTATTGTTTTACATTTTCAGCTGTAAAGTAATAAAACATATTTATTTATTTTTTTAAATTACGAGATGGCAACAAAATACATCCTTAATGAGTATATTTTTGTAACGGAACATACTAACAAAACTAAAACCATTGATTCTTTTGCTATTTTTGAATTACACTTTAAAGAGGATACTAAATTAAAGGTAGTTCAAATGCTTGTTTTAACATCTCCCTGTGGGACAGCAGTAAGTTTACAGACTCACATCATTAAACTTGGAAGTTTGACTTCCTGTGGTGGGCACGGCAGATAACCCAATGTGGATTTGGTTTAAAACACCTAACCATTGCTTTTGACAAACAAGATTAATTTTTCGAACATTTATCTTAAAGTAAGTTTGAAAACCATGGTTAATTGAACATTAAATATTCAAAATGTTTCTTATAGAGTGGTAGATAAGTAATGTTTATGAATGACATCTTACATTTATTAGAGAAGACAGGAAAGATTAAGTAATTTCTGTTTATATAAATATTCCAATATAAAATACCGTTTGTGATTGTCTTGTTCTCACCCTTTAGTGTAATAAATTTGGTTACAACATCTTAGTTAACATTAAATAACGTAAGTTTCCTAACTTATTCAGCCAGTAACAAATGTTTCTTTGTACAATAGTCCGGCATGGTCAAGTGGTTAAGACACTCGACTCATAATCCCCATCGAGGGTCGCGATGGGTGGTGATGACTAGCTGCCTTCCCTCTAGTCTTACACTCCTAAATTAGGGACGGCTAGCGCAGATAGCCCTCGAGTAGCTTTGCGTGAAATTTAAAACAAATAAACAATCCTACTATGCGTTGGTAAAAGAGAAGCCTAAGAGTTGGCGGTGGGTGGTGATGACTAGCTACGTTCTCTCTGGTCTTACACTCCAAAATGAGGGACGGCTAGCGCAGATAGCCCTCGTGTCGCTTTACGTGAAATTCAAAATAAACCAAACCAAACTTTGTCAAATATAATTCTGCAAAAATAAAACTTCAATGAATATATTACGAGTTCCAAAAATAACTAAATATACTGAAACACTTACCCAGAAATTATTGTAAAAACTGATCTATAAAGAAAAAAACAAACTACTAACACTTTATCTTTCTGAAGCACTTATATGTTAAAATAATGTTTATATTACGCATTTCTGTTAAAACAGTCGACAAAAATAAATCCAATTCAGTTGATAAAACGTTGCATAAATTAGGATAAAAACGACTAATTGTGGATTTACTCAACTTACTTGTATGATAACACAGAGACTGGATGAGGTATTTGAATGGGAGGCACCTAAAGTCACAATAGGAGGTTGTACGTGTAGCTTCATTATATATTGCAGCACAGTGTTGAAAATATGCCATGGTACAGATCATGTAGCTTTCCATCCTGAGTTAACTAACGATTGAAAATGTTTCTACCTGTGTGTATATACAGAGAAGAATAAATCTGTTGTTCAAGGCTGAAATTACAGCAGGGTTCCATAGAACTTCTGCGAACGTCAGAACATATAGATAGATCTTTTATGTGCTCTTAATCGCAGGCAACTTTGTAAAACTGTGGCCACATTATTTTATTTTCATTACACTTTCAAACTATTTAACAACTGGCGCACTTTTTAAACTCATTTCTGCGCGCGTCACAAACAGTGTATTGGAGGAAGAGGTCTAGTGTACCTGACTCTCCTGGGTATACAAATAAATACCCAAATACCAGAGAGAGAGAGAAAGTGTACTGAGTTACATTCAAAGTTAATTAAACAATTTCATTTTTAAAGTGCTTTAATGAAAATTAATGTTATCAAGTATGTTACAATTCAAAGTTTAATATCACCCAGATTATGTTTCTTTTATTTCAAGCAAAAAAACAACAACAATGAAAGCAATGCTGAAAATTCGATTTGTTTTCACCTGACGCATGAGCAGTAAACAGTTTGGAACATTTACAATGTATAACTAGATTAGCACATCTGAAGTCCTATACATGTGTTTAGATAGTAACGTATATTTACTCGCTCTATTGATAAATGTATTTCAAAAACATATACAACATAATGAAGAAATGGTTAAAGATCGTTGCAGCTGAACTGTTGAGCTTGATTGAAATAAAGAAGAATGACATAGAATTTACTATATTAAAAATTGTAAACGAAAAATATAAATACCAGTTAATTAAACAAAACCCTCTGTTGAAATTGTGATTTTTTTAAAGAAAAAGGAAAGATAATATGCAGTAATATCGAACTCATTACTGACCTGTTCTATATACAGTAGATCCTGGTATTTAAGACCACCCCTTCTGCAGAGCAATAGTGGTCTGTTATTGCAGGAGCCCATTTTTTGCATGTTATTTTTATTTGTACATATTTTGAAGTTAACAAAGAAAACAAAGAAAGGCTTTTCATTTGTTTCTTCTTATATTTTTTTCTTAGCAAAAAAACAACAAAACAAAACAAACTAACAGCAATATGTACAAAAACAATTTTACAATACATGTAGACTCTATTAACTTTATTTACAGTTTGAAAAAGTCCTGAATGTTTTTTTCTGGTCTGCTGAGCCAACACGGTCACTGACTTCTGTCCACTCTGAACAATATTCAAAAGTTCTGCGTTGTTCTGGGCCACTGCGCACTTTCGAAGATACTCCAGGCATCTAGCCATCTCCTTGTTGTCTGGAACAAAGTCGTCTCCAGTTTCCTGGTCTTGTTGCTCCTCCTCTGGCTCCTGGTGCTCACCAGCAGCTGCTTCATCGAGCTCCTTCTGCCAGTTGTCTCCAAACTGAACGGTGCTGACTACGTCACTGTCGCAGTCGGTGAAATCCTCCCAGGATGTACCACCCAGGACACGCTCAAAGTCTGGATCTGCTGTGGGTAGCTCCAGTTGTGGTGTGTCCTCTGTGGCTGGAGCAAAAGCTACAAAACCACACTTTGAAAACAGTTGATCACTGTCTCAGCGGTAACACAATCCCATGCTTGTTTATACCAGTACACCATGTCCAGAATGTTCACAGATCGCGCGATGTCTGTTGCAAGGTCTGTTTCATTCATTTGGAACAGCACATGCCTCACAAGCCGCTTCCTGTAATGCGCCTGGAAAGCATGGATGATTCCTGCGTCGCATGGCTGTAGCTTTGATGTCGTGTTCGGAGGCAGGAAATGCAGCTTGACATTTGACAGGGTGATGGCGGGGTGAGCGGGGCAGTTGTCCACAAACATAAGGATTTTCCTCTTCTGCAGCTTCATTTTATTGTTGATAGTTGTGAGCCAATCCCTGAAAATAGTGCTGGTCATCCACGCCTTCTTATTGTGTTTATACATTACGGGAAGCGATGATGTTGACAGGCTGCCAAAACAGCGGGGCTTGGCAGATTTCCCGATCACTAATGAGGTCAGTAAAATGGTGAGCCGCTCCTTGGAATTTTTGGCCCCACTGCAAGTGTCCCCCTTCTTGACAAGTGAACGGGTGGGTAGGGCTCTATAGAACAGTCCCGTCTCATCTGCGTTGAAGATATCCTTCAACTCGTAGCCCTCGGTAATAGCTGCCAGGCGCTTGTTCCAGTCATCGACTGCTGCAGGATTCACGTCTGCTGCTTCTCAATTAAACACTTTCATGGACAGATTGTCGCGTTTTTGGAAAGCCTCTAGCCAGCTTGTAATATAGAAAACAAAACACGCGTTAAAATTTCCGAAAGTAACTTAAACTTATTCAAGTCAAGTAAAACAAAAGTGAATGCATATCAAAACATTTCGGGTTATCAAGCTGGCAGAAATATGGTCGGAAACACCGGGTGGTCGGCGACAGCGAGGGTCGCCCAAACCAGGATCTACTGTAGTTCTTAAAACCAAACAGAGTAAATTAACAAGTACTTTTTATTTAAGTGGAATTTTGGTTATTGGAAAAAAAGTAATGAAGTTTAACTCAAGTATTTGCTGAAACCATCACTGTAAACGTTGTTCTCAACATGAATGAATAAAATGTAACAACAAAATGAAAATAAGTGTACTGGAAGAAGTCACGTAAGAAAAAATAATCCCTACATTAACTATTAGATGATTGATAGAACTGAAACTAAGTATCATGAGTCTCAAATAAATAAAAGAAACTAAAGTTATTCTTGATGACGAGAAAACCACTTGAAATAAAAATGTATTTCTTAACTATTAGATGATTGATAGAACTGAAACTAAGTATCATGAAGTCTCAAATAAATAAAAGAAACTAAAGTTATTCTTCATGACGAGAAAACCACTTGAAATAAAAATATTTCTTAACCTGAAGATGATATAGGAAGGTCGAAACGTTCTCTCCTTATTAATAAAAGTGTTAATACTCATACCAGCCGTTCTGAGATAAACTAAAGTTATATTAATCGACAAATCAATTACAGATATTTAATTCAGTACATTTAAAACAATTTTATAGATAGTATGCACTAATGTGTAGAAATTTTAATTTATTTTTCTTTGAAAAAAATAACGTTAAAACCTTGATGGTAAAGCACAGAAACTAAATCTGAGTTTAATATAACCTTAATACTCCTATACATTTAAATTCAAACTCCTAACAAAAAAAGTTGACTTAAGCCATAATTTTGTTTTATTTTGCTTTTCTACGCAAAGAATAATTTAACTTTATTTTCTATGTCTGAAAGTTAATTAAAACCGAGGGCATGACATAACGTTTTGGGAAAACATGGGACATACTTGTTCATCTCAGTTGTTCCATCTTCTAAACTAATTTAAAATAATTAAAAAAAAATCCATCGTAAACCCACATCTTATCATTCCTATACTTAACGTGACAGCATATGTAAGAAAACTGAAATGCTTCTAAAGCAGTAATGTAAATCTAAACAATAATTACACTTTTTATTTTTACATTCATAAAATTTTATTTGAATTATTTAAATACGACGATTATCTTTACTAATCTCATATAAATTTTTAAAATATAAGTAAAGCTAATACGGTGAAATGAAATTTGTTTGTTTGTTCTAGAGCAAAGACACTTTGGGCTATCTGATTTGTCCACTACTAGGTATCAAATTCCAGAATTTGGCATTATAAGAATTTGATCTTACCGGTTTGACATTTGGAGACAAAAACTTAAATAAAGAGTTATGTTTATCAATGATAATAAAACTTACTAGAAGAACAAAGTGGCTAATATCGGACTGATTGACTCAATAAAATTATATTATCTAAAAACAAAATCATAGTCCTAAAGTAAAGCTAAATATATGAATAGAATTTCTTTCGTTTTCAAGAATTTCAACACGGGGCTAAAGTTCTAATGTATTTCAATAAATTTGTATATCTTGATCTGCACTAATTCCATCATAATTATATATGTATCTTTTTTCTCTGTCAAAATGCAACCCATTTTAAATGCTGCACTTAATATAAAAATAATTTATGATATAAATATTTTTCAAGTTTGTTTGTTTTACAATAAAATTTAGGATATAATGTTTGCACTATTTCAATCCTACTGATTTCTGAAGTACAATTCATTGTGAACTGATATTTCATTTCTTTTAATCTTTTCACTGAAGCATCAAGTAACTTTCGATCACGTGTGTATATCAGTTGATAACGAATAAGGTTTATGATGTACAAAACTTATCTGTTTTGGGTCAGTAATAAAATATTGTTTTAATCAAGTCACAAGGGTATTTAACACTTATTGTATATAATAATTTTAGTTTCAGTCAAATGTCGCATTTATTTTTAGCTTAAAAATCTTGGGGACAAAATTGTCACCCCCGTGGTAATATACTTGACAATGAGAACTACCATAAAGAGTTCATAAACTAATTGTGGTGTATCTCAAACTGGTCGCTTTTGTGTTTACAATTTTTAAACCAATAAGATGTTCCAGTAATGTGTACGGAAATGAGATGTTAATTAATAACAAGCACCTAATGAATCATTTATTAATTAAATATAATTAATTAATTATATGAAAATAACATATAGATTAAGAATTTATATCAATGTTTTAACTACTTGAAGGTTAAGTAAATGATATTCAGCTTAATAATTAACATCAAATAAGTGGTGTATTAATTATTGGTTAATTAATTAAATGAATAAAATGTGGGTAATAACCCAATTTAATACCAATAATTGACATCTACGTCTTTGTTGTCACAAAATATTTTTTCATGAAATATATGCAAAACAAAAAATGCAAGATTTTCTTGAATTATTGGAAGGTCCTAATGTCTGGCAGTAAGAATGGTAACACTTATTTACAAATCTTTCTTTATCAACTCTTTCAAATATTTCCAACCAGAACAACTGTGACAGCATCTAGATTGTACCAGCGTATTTTGCATTTATTGTCTGATAAATCATCTTGTAAGTTTAATATGAATGTTTAACTATAAACCTTAACAGTCGTTCTAATATCGTAATCCCTCTATTTAATACTTGAAATTTGATTACTACTCGTTAGAAACATTCAGTTCGTGGAATATATTGAATATAAAGTATAAAAATTTTACACTGATATATCAGACTTGTATAATTGTTAATTTAATCTTGACAATCCACATTATATATTGTGACGTTAAAACGTTCGAATGGCTTTATTACAAAAATACTGTAACATTTTTGCCATTTGTATGTATTGTGATTTTATTGAAATACTCATATCACTTTGTGAGAGCATACAACAGCTCTTTCTAAAACAAATATTCATACAAACGAATCATAAAGATGTGTTCAGATCAGGGGTGTACAATTTCCAAAATATAAACATTGAAAGTGAAAGCACATTTATATATCATTTTAAAGTGCTAAGATAATTCAACAGAAGACCTCTAACAAGTTGTACTTCAGAAGTAGTAAAAAACATGCAACGTCTTCAAACAGGTCAGAATCTACAAATACAAATATCGGTGAAAATGTAACATTAACTTAAGAATCAAACAAGTAATGTTGATTGGACTGTGGAAACAGATGCTGGAAAACTTTCTAAAATAATACACCTGAGTGATTATACCAATTTCAAAGTACTATCCAAAAATAGTTAACGAATGTTATGGAAAATAACCTTTAATCTATTCTTTCTTGATTTTACCATTTTTATGTCACTTTATTTTATTTTTCTGTTACCTTTTGATATCTTTACTTGACTTTGTCCTCAACTCCCTCAGCCAGATGATAATAAAACAGTAACATATTTTATCGTATGAATTTATACATTTTTAAATTTTATTGCTTTTTGATGTAGAAAATAAAAACTGTTGAATGAAATTGATGATTCACTCTCAATATTAAGTAACATGTAAATTTCGCCTAAATCATTTATCTCAGATCTTTAATATGAGGTAATACTTGCAATTAGTACGCAATGAAACTTTCGTAAACTCTCTGTTTTAAACTTTATATTAACCATCTTATTATTAAAATCGTAAGATACCGTTGAGAATCTGTCCATTTAGTTGGTAACAAATGATTATATAACGCGATGTATGATTAAAATATTTGGCATTACTTTTCCAAATCAGCAATTTAACAAATTATGAGATAGGAGGACAATTGTACAGCATTAAAATACTTCTTTAAAAAATGTGAAAGAGAATAAACAAACAAAATTATTTACAACAGATTCCATTAAAATACTTGAAATATTTCAAATTAAACCAGAATTACAATTTATTATTATAACAACAAGAAAATTAAAATATTGGTAAAGCTTATTGGTATTATATAAAGACATAGACTAAAAAGTTAATAAGGTTACTAGGTGGCATTGTACACACACTATATCAGATAAGAAGTAACAGTTTATACTTGTAGTTTTATTACAAACAATTTCTGTATTTGCTTATTTCTTAGCTTTTCTTAGAAAATAGCTGGAATAGTTGTTACTTCTAGATACACAGAGAAACATAACTTTCTTTAATCCATGTTCAGTTAGCTTGCAGGGAGAGAAAATTATCCAGCGCATTTTAGTAAATTCTCAGCATTTAAAATAGGTACAGCACTACATCCAGTTATTCTTAGTTCCACAGCATTTGCCGCTAGGATTTTCTTTCAACACGAAGATATTTTCATTTAACACATAGAATTTAAGAAGACGACACAATGACCAGACACCAAAACTTCGTAATTCTATAATTTAACTTTCAATTCTATTTATACAAAGTGAAAGCCACGAGAAAACTTCTGATGTTTATTTATTTTCATTACGAAATGTTTCTCTATGACAAGTGATTGTAGGCCTGTATTCAATACTGTCAGTTATTAACTAACAAATTGTAGAAATAATATGATCTGGATTTAATTTTAAAAAATACAGAAGAAGTTGCTACTGTTGGCGAAAATCATTACCACTGAACATTATTGTTATAATGATCAATCGTAACCTGCTTGGTTATAAATGAGTTACATATTTCAAATACAGCTCACCTAGTCAAAATTGAGCTTTACATCTTCAAAATAACTTATTTTCAAAACTAAGGAGTTCTATTTGCAAGTGTGAAAAATATTGTAAAAAGATCAGAAAGTAGAAAGCACTTGTGGTAGAACTCAAGTACATAAAAAGTTCAGATTTAAATAATGGTTTTAAATTAAGACAAAATAACATATCATATATATATATATATATAATATATTATAGTATGAATAACATAATATTTAGTAACAACAAAGGACCTATTGATCCGTCTCGGCTTTCCCTTGAATCCTATCTCCTCTACCTGTTCTATTTTCAAGATACAAGAATTTTAATTATCTTAATCTCTCTTCATATGACAACCCCTTCTTCCCAGATGCCATTTTAACAACCTTGCTGAAAAATTGTTTATGTCAGGTGTAAAAGTCAAGGTTAATTGAAGTATAGCATTGAGATATATTATGATTAATAAATATTTATGAATGACTTTTGATATGAGAAGAGATAGAAAAGTTTAAATGATTTCTCTCTGTACATATATATATATTTAATTACAGAATCGTTCTTGAGAATATTTAAAGCTTACTTCTTAAGGTTGTAGCTTGATTAACACATCTTTGTGAACGTTAAATAATAGGAGACTTGTATGGTACATCATTCATCCATCATGTAATTGATTTTGTATCTTAATTAATGTTGGAAATGTTTCGTTTTATGATACAAATGTACAAAAATAATTTTCATAAAGTAATTACCAGTTCCAGAAACAACTGGAAAGAATTATGAACACGATATATAAACAAAACGACTCACACCTAATCTTTCTGAAACACTTGGATGTTTAAAGTAACATTTAAATTACGTATTTCAACGAGAACATTGTAAATATTATTCAAGAACATAATTCATAAAATGTGGTATATATATATATATATTTTTTTTTAGAATAATACAACTGAATATGGATGTTTACAACTTACTTGTATGATGGCAGATACACTGGAAGTCTTAGTTGCATCAAGACAAGAATTTTATTTTCTAGCAATGTGTTGTACACGTGCCTTACAGCAGACAATCTAGTTATCCAGTTTGACTTAATTAACGACTGAAAGAGTTTCCACCTGTGTATGAACCGAGAAGAATAAGACTAGTTCTTGAAATGATAAAATACAATAAGTTTCTGTAGAATTTTTGTGAATGTTTAGACCTTGTTTTTGCTCAAGATATCTATAAAATTATGGACTCGAGTTTTTATTTACTCAAATTTAGTTGATTTGTAAAACGTAGACATTAATGGTTTAAAAATGCTCAGTTTCATTATACATAGACGATTTTTTTTTCTGTGGACTGGTTATTATTATTTTTTATATCTTGTTCCGTTGTTACTAAACAAGGTGTGGCAATTTTATTGATCGCCCTATGGTAGAATTTTAAAATCTTTAATTTCTTAACTCACTTCTTTCTTACCATAATCATTTTTTGTTCGTAGTGGGCATTAATTGCGTCATGAATTTTGATCGTGAATACATTTCCAGTTTACCGTATTTTCGATGCTACTCGATATTTCTTTAACTATGAACATTTGCAATTTTGTGAAGCTATTTTTTTATTATGTTAAGAACACCATCAGGTTATATGGAGAAGGGATCTTTTGGGGACGTTCCTTCAATTATGTACTGTTAAAGTACTTTTTGCAAAACCGTTAAGGTTCTAAGGTGAATATTTTCATAAATCTTAATCTCCTCACACAGGTTATGTTGTTTTGTATGTTTCTTTAATTTCACTATTGTTCCGTGGGGTGTTTGTTAATAGCATTTCAACAATACTCAGTATCAGAATGTTTCTATTACTTATGTTATAGATCGTAGTAAGGGTTGTAGCAATTATAGTACCCACCTTTGTTTGTTAATTACAAATAAACAATCCGAAATATAACTCTCCATTCGTATGATAGTTTTAGTCAGAAAGTATTTTTCTACTGTGTTTTCAGCTAACTATGATTCCCACATTGCAATCGGGTATTAAAAATGAAAATATCTAGGTTTATAAAATCTTATTTATTTTTATTTTATTCAGCATAAATCTACAAGATCAGTTGTATCAGTTATATAAAACAGTACTTTCACTAGCCTTGACATTACACGTGAATGCATATTGTGTTTGCAAGATCCAAAATATTCATTTTTTAAAAATTTATGTATATATCTGTGTATACACATATCGAGACATCTCTTAAGTACATAGCCAGGTGTTTAAGGCACTCGACCTGTCATCTGAAGGTCATGGGTTCAAATCCCTGTCGCCCCAAACATGCTCGTCCTTTCAATTGTGGGAGCGTTATATTGTGAAGGTCAATCCCATTATTTGTTGATAAAAGAGTAGCCCAAGAGTTGGTGGTGGGTGGTGATAACTAGCTCCCTTCCCTCTAGTCCAGAAATTCCAAACAAACTAAACCATAAAGTAATATCCAAAAATTTAATAGAGAAAGTTCATCATCATTTCTGTTTCTGTAGAATGCTTTAATGATAAAAATATGTATTTTATACGACGTGTATAAAAATGTTCAGAAAATAAAAGAAACTAACTCAATTCCACTTTTTCAAATCATTAATGAAATAAACCATTTTGAAGATGGATGTGTCTGAGGAGCACATTATGCATATAATACTTCATGAGTTTAAAAACGAAATTACACTCAATGAGAGACAATGTCGATGGTGGTTTTTATAAAACAAAAACATACATTTTCCAATACCCTAGTAACGTATTAATTAGTGCATCACCCTAAAAAAATACATTTTCAGTATACCTTGTGATAATATAAATATAACATATTACCTTTACGTTTCACGCCACATTTTATGTTATTGTAACTGGAGAATAAAAGAAAACATACAGCTTAATATTCAGGTGAAGCACAAGTACATTTGTTTACAGAAAGCATCAATAAAAAAATGCTTCTTTAGCAACACCAACATTCATATTTAAGATCTAATGAAAGCGAACTATGTTGGTGACAGCAACAATGTAAATAATTAATTTTGTTAAGTTAATTTTATGCAACAAACTGACTAAAATATTAATTGTTTTAAATTAGGACAAAATAACATGACATATCTGTATAAACAAATAACTTCTTATAGAATAAATAATAACATAACCTAATGTTTAGTAGCAACAAAGGATCTGTCGGCTGTCCCATCTTCTAAGCCATACTAAAAAAAGCCAGTCTTATCATTTATATGTTTGTAAAGCTTTCTTTTAAACTCACTCAAATGTACTGCCTCCACTGCATTCAA
This sequence comes from Tachypleus tridentatus, assembly GCF_004210375.1. Taxonomy (NCBI): domain Eukaryota; kingdom Metazoa; phylum Arthropoda; class Merostomata; order Xiphosura; family Limulidae; genus Tachypleus; species Tachypleus tridentatus. The sequence continues at coordinate 189,335,475 of NC_134831.1, read as the reverse complement.
ACGCCACCCGTTCAAAAGTCCAACCACCGTATTTGAAAATTAAAATTCTCTTAACTTAAGACGACTTTTACTTTGCATAAACCTATATGAATGTCTCTTCGTCATTTTATACTAGTTGTTAAATAAGAAAAGTATTGATGCATCAACGTTATCAACTTCTTTTACAAAATCAAACACTTCAATCAGATCTCTTCTAAATCTTCTTTTTTTCCGAGGGAAAGTTTTTTTAAAGATCTTAGCCTCTCTTATTATTTTATCAGATAGCATTTTAGTAACCTCCTAAAGTATCAATCTCAAATCAGAAGTGAAAGCCATGATTAATTGAATAACATAGTATCGATTTGTTTCATGCAGACTGGTAGTTAAGAAATGTTTATGAATGACATTTGATATGAAAGAAGATAGAAAAGTTTAAGTGATTTCTGTTTATACTTATATTTCTTTCCAGAATCTTTCGTGAAAATATTTACTGTTTACTCTATTGGGCTGTTAACGTGATTAAAACATCTTTGTTAACATTAAATTATAGGAGACTTGTAAGTCACATCATTCAGCTAGTAACTAATTGATTTGGTAACCTATTTGAAACTTGGAATGTTTCATTTTATAACACAAATGTACGAAAACATAACTTTCATAATCAAATAACAAGTTCCGGAAACAACGAGACAGCATCAAACACTATATGGGAAAGGATTCTGAAGACAGATATATAAACAAAACACTCGCATCTAATCTTATTGAAACATTTGCATTATTATTAAATTACTTATTGTCATCAAAACAGTTGAAAGAATAAATACTATTCAAGAACATGATTCATAAAATGTCGTATATTTACTATATTTCTGGCACAAGTCGATATTCCTTTAGCTCTTTGAAATATTTCAATTCAGTTATACCATACCAATTCATTAATTTTTAAATACCAGTGTTTGGTTACATGGAGAAGGTATATTGTCGGAAGTTCCATCAATGACATGCTATTAAAGTACATTAAACAACGTCGAGGCCTCCACTGTCTGTGGGGTCTTCGTTATTGTCATTTCAGCAATGGTCTTTTTCAGGATAAGGGATTTTGCTTCTGTAACACATCTCATAGACAGTGTCGACAAATGTTTTTGTTAGTCATAAACAAACAGTCCGAAATTTAACTCTCCACTCACGCAAGCAGTAGTCATGCAATAGTTTAAGTCAGAAACTGGTTTTTCCAGCATGTTTTTAGCTAGAAGCATTGGTTACAAAAACACACTACTAATACCAATTGTTCTCTACTTAATCATTTTGTTAACAACTTTCTTCATAGTTACTGTTATATAACTTTAGGATTTTGACTCTTTCTGTGTCGTTATGATTGTTTGTTTGTTTGATTGTTTTTTTTTTATTTCGCGCAAAGCTCCACGAGGGCTATCTTCGCTAGCTGTCCCTAATTTAGCGGTTTAAGACTATAGGGAAGGCACGTAGTCACCACCACTTACCGCCAACTCTTGGGATACTCTTTTACCAACGAATAGTGGGATTGATCTCTCATTATAACGCCCTCACGGCTAAATGGGCGAGCATGTTTAGTGAGACGGGGATTCAAACTTGCGACCCTTAGATTACGAGTCGAGAGCCTTAACCACTTGGTCATGCCGGCCCCATAAGTATATGATTATTGATCTATCGATATTAGTTTTAGACTCTCTCTATCTATATATGTATATGTGTGTGTGTGTCTGTATATATATATATATATATATTTTATGAAATTTAGTCCTCGAGTAGATATCGGTCTTAGCCTAATCAGATTACAATGTAACTTTATAAATATTTAATTTTGCAAAATTATCTCTATTATTATGTTTTTCTATTGGTCTTATTGAGTGAAACTTTAACTAAATGTATGGTTACTTTTACAATAAACTGATACTTTAAAATAACTTTTTCTATTTCCCCAAAGTTAAAATCAAATGTACTGTGATCGAAAAAATTATGGAATTGTCTTAATTCTTTATACAAGATTTTTCACAGCCATCATGGGAGTATTAGTCCAATTGGCCAAAGATAGTATTTTATGGACGTTATGGGCTTTTCTCAGGTAGTCCGTATATTTGTTATTTTACACCTTATTGTATTCCGAAATATAAAACTTATCCACAAGAGAAAAATGATTCTCTTCATTTCTCTTCTTTCCTAACATGAAGATACTTTCTCTGTTACTTATATACCATTCTTCCTCTTAGTGATGAAACTGTCATTTATTGTACAAACCCAATTTTTGCTAATAATTTACAGATTTGATATTCAAACCTTCATATAAATGGCAGATTTTGTTAACTATCGTCATTTTTATTATTGGTGTAGTTATTATTTCACAACCATGCTTTTTATTTGCATTAAGGAAGCATCTTTCCTTGAATTACAAATAAGAATTGTTACAATAATAGCTTCCTCTATTCTAGATTCGTTTTTTTTCAACTTTAATACCATTTTAGGAAACATTAATCATATTTTCGTCACAAAGTATATAAGTATAAATATGATTCCCTTGTGGGTTTTGAGCTTACTAATCGATAAACGTCCCCCTTTATTAGGGTTTGTTGATTGTTCCTAAACCATAATCTGTGACATAAGATTAACTGGTTTCTTGAGTGTTCTTGTTGTCACAAGAGGATTTTAACAGGTTGAAACTGGTTCAAGTAGTGTAGCTTTTTATTCTGTTATTGTATTTGGTTATATTTTTCAACTCTTTACTCGGGACTTTTCCATTCGAATGGTAAGTGTGGCTGGGGCTGACTTAATCATCATAGGTATTCTCACTTCATGTCTGAATGCAGCCAAAGATAAGAATGAACTTTTCAAGAACATGACTGAATACGTAAGCCAATCAGTAAGCATATTTATGAGAACGAATCTATCTATTTTAATAAACATTTGTTTTGTGTATTATACAATATGTGACTTTTATTTTATAGACTGTCGATAACTGGTTGACCTGTCCTTTGAAAATATTATTTAATTTTCTGTGTTATTAAGAACAACAGTTTTGAATGTGGAAAACATATTAGAAGATATGTTTTGAAACTAGTGTCGTAAATGGTATCTCAGGTACTTTTTGTGGTTAGCTTCAATATGAATTTAGTAGTTTTAGAAGTTAAGGATACGAGTGCATGCAAATGGTTTTGAAGAAAAAAGTAAAACCATTTGTTGTGATCCACTTCAAAAAGTTACAGAAAGAAATATAAAGAAACTCAGTGTTTGATACGAGATTGTAATATTCGGATAAAGTTATTTAGTGATAGCATTTATCTAAAGTATGTGACATTCAAGATAAGGCTCTGACGGACTTCAAATTCCTGTAACAAAGAATGTGAAAATTTCTAACCCATAAAGACTTGGGATCGCCCGTTCAGTAAAACATTTTGGATGAAAATGATAAATAGCCACATAACTCATAGAAGTGGAGGCCCCACAATGTGTCTTACTTCCACGTAGCGTTATAAGCCTTCTCAGACTCAAAGAGTATAGAAACGAGACGTTTCCTATTAAGAAAGCCTGGCTTTCTTGAGATTTCAAGTCGAATCAGGTTGGTACGGTGGCGTGCTGTCACAGTGACATAAAGTGAGTGGTCAAGAGTAGGTTTTTGATTCATAGAACCAAACAAGACGAGAATTAATCATCCTATCCAATATCGTAAAGAGATAGCTAGTCAAAGCAACTGGATAACAGATAGAAGGAGTCTTGTGAACTCTCCCAGAGTAAGAAAAAGAAAAGATAAAACAGCATTACTAGTATCAGGTAAAAAACGTCTTCTGTCAGATCTAGTTAAAAACAACCACGGGAATAGCAAGATAGGCACGAGAGAAATGGTGCAGTTTCTCATGATGAACGTCATCAGATCCGAATGATGTACTGCCAGACCAGTGAAGAGCATGCTTGAGTTTTACCACTATAAAAGAACGAATATAATCATAGAGACGACCAGCCAGAAAGGAAAGATGTGGTCAGTTTGAGAGTTGATAGCCAAGAAGGCAGGGGAAGAAACATGTATAATAGATGCACGAGAAAATCTCTCGCTGAGAATGCTAGCGATGCTCTGAATGTCAACAACTTCTTGGAAATTGGAGAGCAGAATGAAAAACGGATGGAAAGTATAATTACTACTGCCCTTTTGAATCTTTTTAAATAGAATTTTGAAACTGATGGTACAAGAGATGCTAATTGTGAACGTAATCTCAGATTCTGTTTGAGTTTCATGTCTAACCTGCTATGCACTACCACCTGCCCACTGGAAAGCAATGCAGTTCAAAAGAATATGATTTCTGAGAAAGGTGTCCCAGACCAGTATTGAACTCCCAGTGTTTCCTGGTAGGCAGGACTTCACTATGTATGGCCTTAAGAATAGAAGGATCAGCTTCTTGTCTCCTCTACCACGCAATCGTCTATCAAATGGCAGACCGATGGCAGCAGAGTCAAGTTCGAAAGAATGGTGAAAGACAGCCAATTTGACCAACTTCCACTGAGGCACACAGTTTGGGTAGCAAGACCATGATAAATATCCATAAAAGAATAAGAAAATGAACATTGTACTAACGGTCACTATCAAAGTTCTATAAAAAGCGAGACAAAAGTGAAAGGGAGTAGATAGAGAGATCAATGGCATTAAATGACTGAATTCGTGCATGAAAATAGATATAAGAACCAGTATCGAAGAGAGAAAGGTTGTGATCCAAAAGCATACATTCTATGGAATGACTCATCCTATCATTATTACAACCACCACAGAAGGGGTTGTGTCTATTATAGTGTCCCAGGATTAAAAAAGAAGTCTGCAAGTGTTCATTAAGAGCATAAAGATCTGATTGATCATAAGGCTCTCTAGGAGACAAATAAACAGTGATGGTACAACCCAAGGAGACACGGATTGTGACAGCTTTCAATGTATCAAGCTGTAAAGATAACGTGGGCACGTTGTGTTCGATCATGTTTTCACCCAACACATTACCTGTTATTCCAGTATTTAAAAAAAAACTGCCAAAGATGACTCTATAGGCAGAATTCCGAAATGTTTTATGTTAGAAAAAATCAATAGAATGATAGAAATAAACAAGACATTAATGTCAACAAGATTAGAACAGAAATCTCGACAATTCTATTGTATAAAAGTGGCCAGTTTTATTAAGGTTCTTCTCTGGGTCGATTGGACAGGTCTCTGTCAGTAGACGAAGATTCCAACAACTGAGATCATAAATGAATAAACGTTCTACACCTCGGTACCAAAAAAAGTGGACCCTAGCAGACGCCAAAACCCGGGGCTGATGAAAGTGGACCGAGGCAATTACTGTAATGATTGTAGGGGACAAGGACAGTTGGATATTTCTGGTATTCTGGGTAACGCATTCTTTTGTAGGTATTTTGTATTCCTCATCCAGAAATACAAGACGTAATTGTTATTATTCTTGTTTACAAATCTGGGGATTGCGGGATCTAAGCCAGTCACCGAATATCACTGTCCTGTCAATCGTGGACGCGTTATTATGTGATATGTGAGAAAATGGCAGTAGATTGTGTAATCAGCTGGCCTATAGTGTTACTTCAAAAGTGGGGACGGATACTTATTACAAGGATATTTTACTAGAGAAAGTCCAATGGGTTTCCATAAAACCTAATTCAGAAAGTTAGTATGTATACGTGTGAAATAATGTAATATATGTAATTGTAACTAATTATAAGTTTTAATATTATGTGTCATGAATCGCGATGTTTATACAACTGTCTTCAGAAGCCTTTCGAATAAAATGTTTGAGTTTTGAGTTCTATTTCAACTTCTAATTTTTTTTTCTTAAAGTTCACGTTTGTAAGGCATCATAGTAGAACAGTAGTAAGTCAGAAATTTTATATCAGTTAAAACTAGGTACTTTATATCCGTGACTGGCACAGCACAGATAAACAGTTGTGCACCTTTGTATTTAGGTTCAAACAAACTGTTTGGAGGATATAAAGATAAACATTCTGTATTGAAGTTAGGTTACAATATCAGTTATAACAAAGCCTGAGCACTATAAATCTCATACAGTATATCATACTTATAGATATGTAATAGCTCTAACAACTTAAAGTTCACCGTTTCATTTCATACAAAGTATCATTCAAAAACGTTTTATCTACAAATCTGCACCAAACAGCTAGAAACTTCACTATTCAATTGGTATTAGCTTTACGTTTCCTTAATATAATGATTCACATACTTATTTAATTTAGTTCGTTGAAAATATCTTTACGTTTTCCTCAAAATTATTATCTAACTTAATAAATAATACTGAGAGTTTGATCGTTAAACACTTTCCTTCGAAAAACCAGAAAACATATTGGGGATTTTAGTTTTATTATTATGTGTCATTAAGGAAAACTTTACAAATAAGTTTAATTAACTGTTTAGATAAATGTGGATCTACAGCATATATTTTTAAGTGAAATAACTTATTTAAAAAATTACAACCGAAAATTAATTAATTAATAATTATGCAATTCATAATATATATATTTTCGTATTTTGCGACATAATACGTTAAATACTTTATCTTTGCTTCTGTCACAGACTACATTAAATATCATTCATCTTAATGTGGTTTAAAGTTGTGTTTTTCGTTTTCCGTAGTGAACAGAGCATATATAAATAGCTCATCTTGTAGTTCTGTGCGTGACAGAAAAAAAAAAAAAACATCCCACGGAACAATAATGAAATTTAAGAAACATACAAAACCTAAGTCAGAAAATTAAGACTCGCGAAAATATATACCACTGGACCTCAAAGTCTGTGTAAAAAGTACTTTGACAACACGTAATTAATGAAACTTTCCCAAAATATCCCTTCTCCATGTAACTTAACATTTGTCTTTACAAAGTAAAGAATTACCATGACAAAATTGCAAACATTTAAATAGTTAAAAGAAAATCGAGTAGCACCAAAAGTACAGTGAAAGTATGTATCTTCATTAAAATTCATTACCCAATTAAAGCCCACAACAACCAAAAAAATTATGGAAGGAAAAAATACACTCCAACTAAACGAAAAAGTACTCATGTTCATATGTCACAAGGTCCGACATGGCCAGGTGGTTAAGGGGCTCGACTCGTAATCTGAGGGTCGCGGGTTCGAATCTCCGTCACAAAAAACATGCTCGTCATTTCAGGTGTTGGGGCTTTATAGTGTCACGGTCAATCCCACTATTCTTTGTAAAAGACTAGCCCAAGAGTTGGCGGTAAGTGGTCTATCTGCCTTCTATCTAGTCTTACACTGTTAAATTACGAATGGCAAGTACAGACATCCCTCGTGTAACTTTGCGAGAAATTCAAAACAAACCAAACCCTGTTTAACAACCAAGGTACTAGAAACAAAAAGTTGAAATATTTTCAAAGCGAGACCCATAACTCGAGCACTTTCGAATAGTTGACTCTTATTCTTCTTTATTCTCCTAAAGAACAATAGTCGACTATTCGAAAGTGCTCGAGTTTTTGGTCTCGTACTAAAAATAGCACAACTCTTTTAGATGATTTTCAGTGTTAATACTTAACCAGAAGCAAAAACTAATAGTAAACCGTTCACGGAAAAATTCGTCATTGGATAAGGATATCGAGCACCTTAAAGTTATATTGAAACTAATGATAATGTCTTCGTTTCAAAACTCAAGTAAACCTTGGCCATTAAAAAACTGAATCCACGATTTTATAGATATTTAGAACAGATAAAAAAAATCTATATATTCCAAAATATTCTCAGGAACCTTATCGTGCTTGATCATTTCAAGAGGAAGATGAGACTTATTCTTCTTGGTTCATGCACAGATTCTTTAATTAATTCAAGCTGGAAAACTACTCTAGTCTGCTTTTGAGTACGTATACAACACATTGCTACAATATATAATGTAACTATCTACATGTATAAACATGTACCTTGCGTAGACACCACTGTGTAATTACTAAGACTTCTAGTTCATCTACCATCATACAAGTAAGTTGAAAATTTCAAACTGAGCTGTATCATTCTAAAATGACACGAAATTTTATTTACCATGTTGTTCTCATGGATATATGTAATTTTAACGTAACTTTAAACATCTGGCTGTTTCAGAAAGATCAGGAGTGTGTTGTTTTTTTTATACATACGTCTTCATAATTCTTTTCGAAAAGGTGTTTGATGCTGTCCAGTTGTTTCTGGATCTTGAAACTGAATTCTTAAAGTTGTGTTTTTGTATAGTTGTGTTATAAAATGAAACATCTCCAACACCAGTTAAGTTTTCAAATAAATTAGTTACTAGATGAATGATATAACATGCAAGTCTCCTATCATTTAATGTTAGCAGTGAACATTCTCAAACACGATTTTCATAAAAAATATATGTATAAACAAAAATCTCTTAAACTTCCGTATCTTCTCTGACACGAAATGAGACATCTCGACACTATAATATTAAATTAACCATGGCTTTCACTTAATATTTCAGGAGGGGTACTAGAGTGACATCTGAGATGGATGAGTTGTCATGGGTATGGAGATATGTGAAACTTTCAGAATCTACTATATTGATGATTGACTTATTCCAATGCTTTCAATTCATTACCAAAATACAACTTTCTGAATTCTGATATTTATGATGATCATCCATCACCCTACCTTTTAGCTGACTGTGTACTAATAACTTATTACAAATAAATATGTGAAATTAACTGATTAAGAATTGATTCTTTTACAATTTAAAACAAATAACAAACAGTGAAAGAAACCAAATTAGTTGCAATGTATAGTTTAATATGGTGGTTTATTATACCACAAAAATATATTAGTCTCTGTGTGTCTTTTCTTACAGAAAAGCCACATCTGTGCTATCTACTGAGATCACCGAGAGGAACCGCACCCCTGATTTTAGCGTTGTAAATCCGTACACAAACCGCTGTACTAGCGTGGGGCGAATATTAGTCTCTCCCCTCTCCACTCTTAATAAACAAAACAAAGAAAAACTGGTAAAATTTTAAAGCCTTCAAGTATGGTTCTGTAACGTTAAATCATGTGTAGTAAAACATCTGTATTTCTGTCCAAGGAGGCTTACTGCTCAATAACATTTAAATAAATGATATCGTTTTTGAATTAATGTAATAATATCGTCTTCATCAACTAGTCTACTGTCTGTGAGTCATGTTAAGAGCTAATATCTCAGCATTGAACAGAAATCATTGCAAGAAATAATATACTTAATACAATACCAATATTTAGTTGATTTACTTTATAAAATACTAAACTTTTACCGAAATTCACTGAGTAATTGTCTTTCCCAATCATTGAGTCCAACGAGGGTAATCGAACCCCTAATTTTAAAGCTGTAAATCCGAAAGCTTTTCGCTGTACCAGCGGGGTACTTTTTGTTTTTATAATTTTATCAACATTTGAGAAGTAAGCTTTTACCTTGGGGAGAGTTCTTTAAATAATTCTAATTATGACAAACAAGATGAAAATTGCCTCGTAGATTTCAAGTTTTTAACCTCATAACTTGTGGTATCAAAGTCATGAATCTTCTTTAAAAGAAAATTTTCGTATTCAAGAATTTAAAATGAACACACCTGTTGACGCAACACGATAATTACACGTGGTTGAGATGATAAGGAAGGAAACAATATTTTTTATATATTATTTCATGTATGAAGTGGTCCATATATAACCAAGTAAAGAAAGGAGTAAACACATATTTAAATAAAACAAAACAGGAAGAACTGCTGAACATATGCTTGATAACTGGTTAATATTTTATTGGCAATTAATTTACAAAAACATTAACCGTTGAAAAATTTACTCAGAAAAATATAATAACATAGTAGGCGTTTTATAAATTTTAAGTTCATATTTAAACTATATGCACAAAGTACCTGATATTAAATCTATTAACGATATTTACCAGAGATACAATTTATCACTCTGGTTTCGAGAATATATCTTCCAATATGGTTTCCTCTTATAAAACTGTTTTGTTAATAACATAGAGAATAGAATAATAAGTTCTTCTCGACAAACTGTGAAATGAAAGTCACATTATATATAATGGAATAAAAAATATTAAAAGCAAGGACTTCGTTCACATAAATATTCTTCCAACTGTAGTTTTCACTTCTTTTCAATTAATACATGTAGTTCGCTGGATTCAATTGCTTCTTGCAACTCGTCATTTCTTGTGCTCTCCTTGCCGCTTACTGATTGACTTATGTCTTCAGTCACACCTTTTGAGTTTTCGCTTTTATTGTGTACCGAATTTGGAGATGCAAGACAATAGCTATGATTATTAGAGAAGCCCCGAAAATACTTACGAATCGAACAGAAGAGTCTTGAGTGAAGAGTTGAAGGATATAACCAAACACAATAACAGAACAAAGAGCAACACTGCCTGGACCAGCTTCAACAAGTTGAAATCCTCGTGTAACAACAATAACATTCAACACCCCAACCAAACCTATAGCAGAGATGAACAAAGTTGTCCAGGAACAACTAGCAAACCCTCACACGGGGAGTCGTTTATTGCATATTAAAGTCAAAACCCAGAAGAGAATCGTATTTAAGCTTAGAAGCGTTGTGATGAAAATATGATCAACGTTTTCTAAAAGGTTATTAAAGTTGAAAGACAACGAATACAGAATAGAGCCAGCTATCACCGCAGCAATTCCTTTGTAATTCAAGGAAAGATGTTTGTTTAATGCAAATAAAAAAACTTGGTTGACAAATAATGACAACACCAAAAATGCAAAGAATATTGGAAGCAAAATTATGCCATTTCCACAAACGTTTGAGTATAAAAACTGAAAACACATTAGCAAAAACTGCGTTTGTAGAATGGATGGCAGTTGCGTCGCCAAGAGGAAGAAGTGTGTAGGAGTGATAGACAAAAGTATCTCCTAACGCTCCAATAACACATCGAAAAGAGATTAAGAGAGTCGTTCTTCGCTTATAAATGAACTTTATATTTTGGAATACGATCAGAGGTGAAATGATAAATATACGGACTACCTGAGAGAAGCCCATAACGTCCATAAATGTCCTTTCATTGGTAAAGTGTACTAATACTCCAATGATGGCGTTGAAAAATCCTCCAGAAAGAAGTAAGCCAATTCCATAATATTGTCGTCTACGGTCCATATGGTTAAGCCTAGTAAAATAAAATATAAAGTTATATTATAATCCCAGTTTATTACAACCACTCTTTAGATTAAATTTTTCGTAATATCACCAGATTAAAGAAACATGGTAGGATTAGGTGGAGATAATTTTGCTGATTTTAATACGTACTATATATTTCATAATATGATTAGACTCATACGTACTAAAGTACTAAGCTTTATCAAACCATGTGTAAAAACTGATTATTTATATGGAGATAGACAGAGACATACTTTTTAATGAATTAAAATTATAAAAATAATTACAATAATAAAGTTATTGTAACACTAAATATGAATGATGCAATTTATGTAAACAAAAACATCTTATAATAAATTCAAATCATTATCTTCTGTACAATGTATGAAAAAATTATTTCATTTAGTTATTATTGTATTTCAAATAAAATTTATAATGTCTCTTTATCTTCAACCGAATGTGCAGCCACAAGACCAAAGTAAAATAACACCTACCATGCATTACACGTTTATTTAGAATTAAAGAAAATAATTAATACTTTCTTCAAAATGTTTTGTAAGCGAGTGTACTATAATTAAGGATTTGAAATTCAAAATAGTTATAATAGTTAAGAGCACCATATACCTGGATAGCTACAAAACTTCCACGATCAGGGAGATATATGTCATGTAATCAATTATACCTCAAATAGCCTCGCCTCCATGGTAATTAAAACTGTATATATTATCTGTGAAATCCCCAGTGTTACAGTAGTATGTATTTATAGTACCATAAATCGAGTTTTGAGACCCGTCGTGTGCACACCACAGATACCCTATTATGTAATTTTCGTGGATAGCTGCTTAGAAGCAATAAATTATGAAAATGCTTATACAAGTCAGATATCTAGATACTCAAGAATTTAATTTGGTGAAAATAAAAGTACTTCTCACTCAATTTTATATCAATATGTGTTATGAAAGAATATCTTTATTATGAAATACATTATATTCATTAGCAAGATGCTCATATTATGTTGAAGGAGTAATAGCTTAAATAAAACGTTAGTTCTTTAAACTCGGACAACTGTTAAAATAATATAAACTTTCTTTGCCACGAAGGAATAAGTTACATTTTGTTGCTCGTCTTGATATTTTTGCTGTTACATTCACCTGTGATATAGATTATCTCGTTATCTACTATGTACCAGGTGTTCGGAAAGTCACTGTGCACTTATATATTTATTAACAGACATGTTTCAATATAGAATACAGGAAGTGAATATGAATGACAATTATAAACAATGTTAAAAGTGACCCCCGTTGGCATCAATACAGGCCTGGATCCTTCTTATTTTGTTTCTAAACACCGCTATCAGTTGCTGGCTTGAAATAGACTGAATAAAATATGATTACAAAACTGCGCAGTGACTTTCCAAACACCCTGTATAAGGCGCGGTGGCACATCCTTGAATTTAAGTTGACCAATGTGAAATAAGTGAGCCATCGCTAAGAAACTCGTAAATTAGATATTTAACTAGCTTATTATTTCTCAAGATAAGAAATGTTGTAGAACAGTGATGCAAATTCAAACACTTTTATTTTGTTCTTATATTTAGAAATAGATAATCATATTTAAAATTTAATGTACCTGGATTTTCAATGATTTTCTTTCAAATTCTACAATTTTATTTTCATAATGTTGAAGAAATAAATGAAGGCATATATAACTGCTTAACAATAATATTTCAAGAAGGAATCCTATACGTAGTGAGAGGATGGATCTCCCAGATAAATTTTGTACTGTCAATTTACCTTCTATGAGATACGAACGTCAATCCACATGTTTCCTGTACGTGGCGACCATTGAAAGAGAGGAGAGAATAGTGGCGATTGAGTGGCGTCTGGGGGTATAAAAACACATTACCTTGAATTTCTGTGTATGCTATGTCTTGGGTGCTCGACCCCCGACTCATCTGGCTGGTCCTGTTTGACTAGAGTCAGCTGAGCACCAGTGCTGCATATTCTAAACGGTTGTTCTTGACATTGTTTCTGTTGCTGATGTTTTGGTATACTGCTCGCGAAACCCTGAAGTTGCTAAAGTATCTTTGTTGGCATTGTAGTGTGTCCCACTGTATTTCTTCACAGTGGGTAAGGTCAGTAGGCACTGAATCAGTCTCTATTTATTATCGATCCACAATCCTGCAAAAAATTAGAATAGTAACAACCAGCTTAAAAATAAACGCCCTCGCGTAGACGACTTTGTTACAGTCACCACCAAACTCAGACCTTGAGTCAAACCTTGACTTTTAATTCTTCATTCTTTGTCACACAAAACCTTAAGACAACTATCTCCGTTTTCATTCAAAAGAGATTATAGGGCTTCGCTGTCTCTCCCAGGGCAATCAGGAAGTTACACTCAAGTGACATCTTGATGGAAAAATCTAGAAATAAACAAACCAAACTCCTGAGTCCGAAAGTCATTGGAGGTATACCCACTGAGGTTTTAATTCAAAAGAGATTATAGGTCTTCGCTGTCTCTCCCAGGGCAATCAGGAAATTACACTCAAGTGACATCTTGATGGAAAAATCTAGAAATAAACAAACCAAACTCCTGAGTCCGAAAGTCATTGGAGGTATACCCACTGAGGCTATTCTCATGCTATTTTGAATTTCTCTGGAGGAGTAATTGTTGAGAATGATTTGAAGGAACATCCCCTAGTCGGAGATCCTCGCTAGTTTCTCCTGTCAAGGCGTGTCTGTTGTACTCCGTATCTCTCATCGTAAGAATGAAATTATTCTTTCGAGAAAGGTCTAGATTTTATTTTTATATTGCACGTCCACCTGCCTCTGTCAGTGCAGGTTGACTGAACTACAAGATACAGCCATGCATTCCTAACCCTATCAGATGGTTCCACTGTTAGCATTTCGGATATTATAAAGCATTTGGTTGTAGTTTTTAACATGTGTTCACTGTAGAGACAAAGACAATGACGCTTCCAATGTGTGAAATCGACCCTTACTGTGTCAGTTCCAACAAGGAGAAAGATGTAAAAAGTAGTACGTACTGTCAATAATATTTCTTACCCAAAGTCTCAGAAATTCTTGTCTTCCATTCCATTCGAACATTTGTAGTTGCACTACATTTCACTGCTACAGTAACAATCCAGATAGATTTTTGTATGCCTTCAACACAGTTGTATCATACTATTGAAAAGTCATTTGCCTTCTGTGTATAAATGAGTTAACGAGTTCGTGTCTACTCCTATCTCTGTCTGTACAATTCCTTCCAGTGACTGTCTGGGTTTACTTTCTTTAGTCTCGACTTCCACTTTCTGTTCGGGTACGTCTTCTTCTGCCCCAAGACGCAAAACGAATATTCGTTCACGCCCTCAGTCACTGAAATCTATGTGTATTGAGGGAAGCCTGACAACTCAACCCAGGTCAGGACGAACAGACAGAACTTCGAAGAAAAAAAGGTATAGTCGTAAAGACAAAGCTTTTTTGCCAATTTCTCCTCCACCTAAGTAAAAATGGCCACTTTAATAAAGTGAAAGTTTCAAGGCTTCCATTCTAAACTGTATTATATTAAGGTTTTGACCGATCCCCGTGTCTTTGGTCACAGGAAACTTGCCGAAAGAGTCACTTTTTGAAAGTTTTTTATACCAAAATGCAGGTTGTGTGAAGGACGAGTGAATGGTGGGATGGCACTGCTGGTCAACCAGCACATGCCCATCTTGCTGTGCCACGTTTTTTTGGGCCATATCATACTTGTTTTTCTCTCTACCCATCTCCCAGAGAGATTTACTATGGCTAGACCTAGTTTCTCTAATAGAAAAGTTGCTGTCTCCCTTTTTTATCTTGTGTAACTTTAATGTACACAACCTTTACTACCATGGTGATCATACTGATGGGAGGAATCGTTCCTTGGAAGGTATGCTCTCGAATCCTAACCTTTCTCTTTCTCTCTTTAATACTGTGCAATTGCGTTGACTTCACTCACTTGTTGAACTGGGCCCTACGAATGGTTTTTACCTTTCCTTTTTCCGAAACTGATTGTATACAGTTTTGCTAACAATTAGGTTTAAACCCTGATTGAGAGCTCTGTCTTGCTGATGTTGTTTTCGTGGTTTCTGGTGCAAAGTTATTTGGGCTTACCTTCCTCCATAAGGATCAGATAAAGGAAGTTGTTCTGGCTGGGCTACGCATTGCTCATTTTCTTATATCTGGGTCTAATGTACCAATGTGTGACCATTGTGACACTCAGATACAACAGCCCAAGTTTCATCATTAGCTACCACTACGATCGTGAGTCCCAGCACAATTTTAGACATTTCATTTCTATGGTTTTTACCCTCAACTTGGACAGTGTGATTTGTGACAGTGAAACTGCCTAACTTAATTGTGTTTTAAACTCTTTTACTATCATTGGCAATAATATTTAAAACATTCTTTTGACTTTTGGGCATTTTTTAAATTTTAAACTCGATTTATTTTTGCATTTTATAAAATTTTATTTTCAAATTTTATAGCGGTTATTTCGCACAAATAGTCTAGTTGCAACCAATCAACTTAACAATAAAACTGATGAAAAAGACGAAGGTTATAGTTTGAAATCGCTTACATTAATGATCCTTTTATTCATATAAAGATAAAGCATAGGGAAATACTTAATCTGGGTATATATGCAGCACGTGTCTTTTTATAACAATCATTCTATGACTGTGAACAAATTGTCCTCTGCTAGTACAGCGGTAAAACTACGGATTTATAATGTTAAACTCAACGGTTTGATTTCCCTCGCTGGACTCAGTAGATAGCCCAATGTTGCTTTGCTATAAGAAAAACACAAACACACACTCTGAACAAATTCGTGACACCTATTGACACAGAGGTATATCTGCGTACATATAACACTAGAAACCAGGCTTCGACACCAGTGGATGAAAGAGCACATTTTACTGAAAGTAGAGCTTTGTGCTTGATACCAAAGAAACAAACAACCTAGATATTATTTGCTTTGTGTTTATTCTTTCCTATTATTATAGGTTTTGTTTTTCGTTTTTGGACGGAGAGTTAAATGCAAACCATTTTTAAAACTACACTTAACGTAGAGGAATGTACCATATAAATATTTCTTTCAGAACTTTATTAATAATGTTTTTCTTTCAAATTTTGGAATGGCATTTTTTAAATTTTCTTGTTTGTTTATAAAAGTTTCAGATGTACAATGCAAATGAAAATCCTGATATCTCTGTCTTTATTATTATCATGAAAAAATGTAATTATTAGTAACGATGTCTCTATGTCACCTAAAACGAACAAGATATTAGAGTCACATGACCTGTTTTTAAGACAAAGACAGGCTATTTAGTTCATTAACTTTTATAAGTATTTGACATTCGTTTCATGTGAAAAATGTGGTTTCAGATAAACGTTATTTTTATTCTTACCGAGAAATACTTTTCTTTAGCAAAAAAAGAATAGGTGTTTGTGTTGCTGGTAGATTTTATATTTTGTGGGATGACTCATTTTATATAATTGTCAATATATAATATAATACATGGGTTCAGACGAAAATGAACTCCACATATAAATGTATAGATAATACAACGGATAGATACATGTTTAGTTTACAGCACAGGACAATTATTCATAGTTTTTAATATGAAGTAACTCAACTATGTCCATCAAAACTGCTAAACGGCTTTTGACCCGAAATGGCCAAGTGGTTGCGGCCATTTATAATCTCCGTCACATTAAACATGCGTGTTCTTACAATTATAGGGGCGTTATATAGTAACGATCAATCTCATTATTCGTTGGTAAAGGATTAGTTCAAGAGCGGACGGTAAGTGATGAAGAATAGCTGCCTTTCCTCTAGTTTTACATTACTAAATTAAGGACGGCTAGCGTCGATAACCCTCGTGTAGCTTAGCGCGAAATTAAAAATACAAACAATTTAAACAGCTCATACTCTTATGGAGAAAAATCTCTAAATAAACTCATTAAAATTAATTAACATCATAAATTAGTAAACAAGAATATGAAACCTATAATGATTGGAATACATTTAAACATCATATTGATACCTATATTATTAACGATACTTCTTATCGTTATTTTTAAGAGCGTTTTTTCATTAAGACAGATGTCTTGAAGAATGAATCTCTTTAGAGAATATATGACACATAACGATAAAATTAAAACCACAAATTTTACTTGCTTTTCTAGGATCGTATTTAAATATTAAACTCTATGTAAATTTCAACATGTTTTATATAAATTCATTCATGGAAAGAAGTTTTCTCGAATAACTTTATACATGACGGAGCACAGGGAAGTTTAGGTGATAGTCGTTGCTGTTATTTTACAGTTATACACAAAGATACGAACATCCGGTATCAAAATACAGTTTCTAGAGTCGTAAATTATACGATTATACATATATTTAAAGATGTTATTACCTCACATGAAGGATAATGAAAGTTGTAACGCACTACACTCAGCTTGTCACATTCTGAGTGTTTATATTGTATTGAGTTAAACTTGTTTTGTCTTACATCTATAAAAACAGAACTTTAAGAATCGAATTACGTAGTTCAAATATAACTGGACAACTTCGAACACTAACTTGGAAAGAATTATAAAAACAGATGTATAAAGATGGCGATTAACCTTAGATTTTAATGAAATACATTGAGTGTTTTTAAAAAAAAAAGCTTAATATATATGTATATCGTAATTAGAACAGACGAATTCATTCAAATACAGTTCTGTAATACGATTGCTAAAAGTTTCATATTTGTAAAATAAACATTTCAGCATGAACTTTACAACTTACTTGTATTATTAAAGAGAGATGGTACACCTTCGCAAAAACACGTTCGTGTGAGAGTCAAACAACACCAGTATTCAGAGTACAAGCTTGTAAATGTATTTACAAGCATGTAAATGCATGTACTGCAGCAACAGGTTATGTACGTGTACCAAAAAAATCCATTTGAAATTAGTTTACATTGAGGTTTATCATGATCACACGAATATAGAATAATTAATAATAATTTATGCTATTATATTACACATTTAAGAAGTAACAACGACTCAGTACACTAAATATTATAATATTTTGATCAAGAATATTTGGAGTTTCAGTAAAACGAGCAATTGAGTTGAAACAGTAAACCTGTAAGTAATAAAATATCTTGATATTTTTACATTCGAAATTCGTCTATAGCCGAAATTCTGACTACCAATAAATAAAAGTATTGTAAAGATCTTATTTGATCTTTATTTTTAATATTTCAACTACTTGACATCGCTTTACTACTTAAAGTATACATATATTAGCAAGTATTAGATCCATTAATGTTTATTTCGATAACACTGAAATAAGTATTAATCTTTGTATAAACGTCCAGATAATTACTGTACAAATTAAAATAATAAATTATAATAATCTAAGTTAGGAAATATCTGCTCTCTATTTAATCTATTCCATGAACAGAATAGTGAAGTATTTTTAAATAAATGTTCGATCTTTATTCACATTCTTCCCATTAATACAGACTCGGCATCACCAAGCGCTCGATTCGTAATCTGAGGATCGAGGGTTCGAATCACCGTCACACCAAACATACTCACTCTTACAGTTTTGGGGGTGTTATAAATTAACGGTCAATCCCACTTTTCGTTGGTAAAAGTGTAGCCCAATAGTTGGCAGTGGGTGGTGTTGACTAGCTGTCTTCCCTTTAGTCTTACATTACTATATTATGGACGGCTAGCACAGATAGCACTCGTACAGCTTTGCACGAAATTGCAAACAAACACTTTTATTGCTTATTCGATCGTTACGTTTATAGTGGGTCTGGGTTAAGTTTGTATAGATGCAATGCAAAAGTACGGGATGTGATAACCATCAGTTGAAGCAGCAAAAAACTTAAAAGTGGTTCTCCTATAAAACATCTAAATTAACAGTCTTCATGTCTATCTTTATTTTTTCATGGAAAATATCCTTTAGTTGTGTAATATAGTAGGTTTCTTTGTGAAACTTTAATTGTAACAGGATTTTATCATAATAATACCAGTCTTAGCTCAGCCAATGTCTTCTTTTTTGCCACATTGAAAAGTACATAATTCTTTCCAGGCTTCGATCTTCATCCCCATTTCTCTCATTGAAAATTATCCGTTTACTTTATTTTCTGAAGAATGTGTGTGTTTTCTTATAGCAAAGCCACGTCGGGTTATCTACTGAGCCCATCGAGGGGAATCGAACTCCTGATTTTGCGTTGTAAACCCGAAGACATACCGCTGTACTAGCGGGGGGCTTGTGAAGAATCAAGGAATTTCATAATATTCACTCGGATTCAGTTGGATTTCTTAATAGAATCTACTAGACACTGTTGATGATTAATATAACGATATTACTGTTTTCATGATCTCTTACAGAGTCTAATTTATTTCATTGATCTCTTTAAACTTTTGTAAATTACATTATTTTTCCAGATATTCCAAATCTTATGAAAATATTTCGTACACCATTTTTATATTTTCATATTTATTTAATTTTTGTTTGTTTTGTTCTTCTCAGTCATATAAATACTAAATACTGAAATACTAAAACCTTCTTTACCTTTGAAACTTGAGTATTTCAGAGCGATCACATTAAAGTTCGAAACGCCGTACATGTTTTTTAAAAACTTCTCCCTTACTGTAAAAGTTGTAACTTGTAAAAAATAAATAAACACAACACAAATGTTTGTATCCTACTCGTAGATCAAAACTGTAGTTATAGAATGCAAATCCTTACCTTTACAGCCAAGTTATAGAAGAATTGCGGAGAGAGAAAGGAATCTTAATATATGTTTTGAATTTATCGAAACAGAGAAATAATGAAAGAGAAAACTTACGTATATGTCACTCAGTGAAATTATTAAGAATATGAGAAAAAAATGCTTTTACCTAGAAAGAAGAGATATGCAATTATTCTGTTGTAAATATCACTCAGAAAAATGAAAGAGATAAGCAAAGAGAGAGAGAACGTCTTTCACTAACAGAAGTTATTGTTAAAGAGGAAGTGAGAAAGAATAATCTGTCCTACAAAGAAATTTTCAAGACGTATGACTTTTCGTCTCTACCTACACTCCATCAACCATTAGCAAATAAACACCGTACCCGTTGACCATCCAAATATGTCATTTTATCCTTTTTATAGTGGTATTGGTTCCTTATCCCCATAGTACACAGAGTTTGTTCATCTTAGATTCTTCTCAGTGTTCTAGACGTTTAAGAAACAATTGCAGTTGTTACCTTAAACCACCACAGGTACAGTAGCGAAAAAATAAAATATTGTGTAACATGGTTTGTACCATTAATAAAGTATTGTTTTAACAACGTGGTGATCAAAAACACCCTACTTTTATTACAATATCTTCAATAGGAACGTGCTTCGTCCAATGTGACGACATATTTTTTGACTTCATACCTGTTTTCTATTGTATACCATATAAAACTGTTAATAAGCTTTGAAAACACGACTATTATGCTATATTTATAGCTTTATTAAACGAGCTTTAAATGATTCTAGAATATATCGTCTTCACCTTTGGACCAAACTTTTTCTTGCTTCACTGATATTATTCAACATTAACATTTCGATTGTTGAAGCTATAAAATGCTTTTCATATGCGAGCAATAAAGGAATGTGGAAACTTTGTAACAATGTAACTATTTAGTGCAGATCTTAATAGTTTTCTAAACTTATTAAGCATGTTGAAAAACAATGACAAATACTTTATACAGATGGAAAATTTATATAGAAAAGCAAGGGACTACAGTGTACACACACACTAAATGTAGTGACAAATGATAAAATTACGAAAAACAGAAAACTAATAAACTACAATTTATCAAGATTAAAATTAAAATTGTTATGTAAAGTCTTACTAAATTAAAAGGTACAATAAATGAACGAGAAATACCAATTATATTACTTTATAACTAAAATGTATTTCGAAAACCAACTGTAATATATTAGAAACTGTGAAATTTCCAAGAACATTGTTAAATTATTTGCTATAGGGTAGAAAAAGTATTCACGAGTGTAATTGAGTGTAGGAATTACACAACTGCCTTCAAAAAATGTAGTCAGTTACCGGTCAGTTACCTCTTTCTTTCTGACGATGACCAAAGAAAGTCGAAACATTGTTCGTTCTTTTATATAATGCTTTCTCTACCCATACCAACCGTTTTTTTTTACATTTATAAAAGTTAATATTCATACCAGATGTTCTGAGATACAAATTCACATATTGTTGTTTTAACTTATAGTCAAGCCACAAAAATTTACTTTTGTCTGTATGTTTCCATGTAAATGTTTCCCACAGAACATCTTTCTAGTTTATCCCTGACATTTTCTTAGAAACTTCTCTGTTTTCTGACGCAGAGCAGTAATTTAGAAAAAAATATTAAGGCACCAAAAGTTGCTAAAGAAAGAACCTTTTTAATTTATCAATAGGAAAACTAGTTTAAAGTTACGATAATCAAAAGTATCTGTTTGTTTAATTCTCTCATTGTTTTTAGTAGAGTTACTGATGATAATGAATGGTTAATATCAGGCATCTCTTTTTTAATAATATTATTTATTTACATGTTTTCTTTAACCCTTACAAATAATCCAACATATGTTAGGTGTTTCTAATTGTTTGAGAATTCAAAATAATTCACGTATCACATTGTAACGTTTGATTGAATGTTATTAAATGAACTATTTAAATATATTATATGTTCCTCGATCATGTTTTTTAATTTGTTTACAATTTTCATTACGTACAATTACTTTTAAATTTTCTTTCCTTTAAGCTATATTCAAATGACGTCTAAATAATTCTGTTATATGACTACAATTTCCCGAACTTTTCTATTCACTGATAGTAACAATGTGTAGAATAAAAGAATTATTTTATTCGAATTATTTTACAATTAAGAACTTAAAATGTTATTTCACTTTTTAATTGTCATGTTATTTAATTTGTTATTATAATCTGTAAATAACCCTCTAGGAGGAATAATTAATGCTTCCACTGACTCACTTTCTTTTCTTAATTGCTTATGTAGCTTATTCTGTTTTTGTCAATGTGAATAAATTTTACATATATTTTTAAATAACTATTACATTTATTTGTATAGAAGCAGTACTTTCAGTAGACGTGACATTATGCGTGTTTGTTTAAGTGCTGCTTAAAACGTGTACTTTTAAAGGTGATAAAAACACAGTAAACTCTTTTATTATTACTTTATTTTATGAGGTTAGGTTTTCCTTACTGTGTCAAGTAGATAATGTGGTTTAATAATCTAAACAAAACAGAATTTTAAGTATTCCCGTGTGGTTAGAAATAGTATATGAATGAATTAGTTCCAAAATTACCTCTTTAGTTTATAGAAATAGATATCTGATATAACAATTAAAAAGTATTATTTTAAGCAAACTTAATACAATTAACGGTAACACATTAATACATCCGTAACGTATGTCAAACTAAATTACTAAAAACATAAACCAATGTTCATTATCTAACGTTTACAATTTCATTAAGAATTCAAACCACCATCAAACTTGTTTGTGTAAGAAACAAACCATTGTCACATCCTTCCATTATCTTTACTTTTCTGGAGGATCTAACGTAATACCGTCTTTTAATCACTCAGTAACTGAAGATTCTGTACCTCCTATATCCTTAGACTTAAGCTGTAATAACAATGAGGTTAGAGATATTAATGTAATCACTTGTATGGCATTAAAAAATAAATTTTATAAATTGTGATTGTGTCAAAATATTTAAATTAGACCAGATATTTCATAAACTCTAATAAAATGAATTAATAACTGGTTCGTGGTGTCTACAAATTGAAATCGACACCTGACCTATAATTGATTATGTCTGAATTTGTTTTAATCGATCTAATTCAGTTTAACATGTTTTATGTTTAGTGTATTGTACTGCACTGTGCTAAATTGTATAAAGTTTCCTTTTTAACTACTGATTTCAGGAATGAATAACGTAATATTCTAAGTGTTAAGTAGTTCAATAGCTGTGGGAAATGACATAATTTATATATATATATATATATACACACGCACACACAAAATATATTGTAAAATGAATAACATAATGTTCAGTGACAATAAAAGACCTGTTTATCCATCTCGGTTGTCCCATCTTCTAAGCCAAACTAAAACTGTTATATATATAAAAAGCCAACTTCATCATTTCTATGAAACCTGCTTTAAACTCACTCAAATGTACTGTCTACACAACATCCGAAGGCAACGCTTTTCATAAATCATTGATTTATTTGAAACTTAAAATTGTCTTAGCTTACGACGGTATTTACCTTCCATAAATCTACAGTTGTGTACTCATTCTATAACACTAGTATGAAAAGTACTGGTGCACCAGAATCATCAACTCCTTTTACAATCTTAAACCCTTCCATTAGATCTTATCTTACTGTTTTATTTTCAAGAGAAAACAATTTTAAACATTTGATTTCTCTTCATATGACAACTCCTTCTTCCCAGATGACATTTTAATAACCTTCCACAAATAATAAGCTTATGTCAGGAATGAAGGCCATGGTTAATTGAATTATAGTATCGAGTGTTTTATGGTCAAGAAATATTTATAAATGACATTTGACATGAGAAAACATAGAAAAGTTAAAGTGGCTTCTGTTTTTATATATATTTTATTACAGAATCATGCGCGAAACTGTTTACTGCTTATTTTTTAGGATTATAGTTGCCTCTTTCTTTCTTTGTGAACCTGACGATGACCGAAGGAGGTCGAAACGTTATTCACTCCTCTACAAAAACGTTTTCTCAACCCAAACGAGCCCGTTTTTACATATATATATATTTCTCTACAAGTGGGTTTCTCGTCATCACTGATTATTAATTACATGATGTCGTCGTATGCAAGTTCCATAAAGACAGAATAAGAGATTTGTTACTTGTAGTTACTTATATACGAGTATACTAACAATGTGTTGTACACGTGCCCCAGAGCAGACAATCTAGTTTTTCAATATGACGTAATTAACAACTGAAAGAGTTTCCACCTGTGTATGAACCGAGAAGAATGAGACTAGTTGTTGAAATGATAAAGTAAAATAAGTTCTTGTAGAATTTTGTGAATGTATAAACCTTGTTTCTGCTCAAGATATCTATAAAATTATGGATTCACTTTTTAATGGACGTAGACATTAATAAATTTAAAAATGCTCGATATCCTGATCCATAGAAGATTTTTTTCTGTGGACTGGTTATTATTATTTTTATTTCTAATACCGTAGTTACTAAACAAAGTGTGGCAATTTTATTAATCGCCCTTTGGTAATATTTTACATTCTTTAGTTTCTTAACTCACTTCTTCCTAAACATAATAATTTTTTTGTTCGTAGTGGGCATTAATTGTGTTATGAACATTTCCGGTTCACAGTATTTTCGATGCTACTTCATATTTTTTTTAATTCTTTGAAGGTTTGCAATTTAGTAACGCTATTTCTATACTACGTTAAGAACACTATTGGGTTATAGGGAGAAGGGATATTTGGGGAAATTCCTTTAATTATGTATTATTAAAGTACTTCTTACACATACCATAAGATCCTGTGGTGAATATTTTCATGAATCTTAATTTCCTCACACAGGTTATGTTTTTTGTATGTTTCTTAAATTTCTCTATTGTTCCATGGGGTGTTTGTTCTTGGTATTTCAGTAATACTCCGTGGCAGGATGAGGAGTAATTTGTTTCTATAACTTATCTTATAGATCGTAGTAAGGGTTGTAGTAGTTATATTACAGACAACTGTTTATCATAAACAAATGGTCCGTAATTTAACTCTCCATTCCTATGATAGTTTTCATCAGAAAGTATTTTTCCAGCGTGTTTTCAGGTATGATTCTTACATCACAAGTGATTTTTAAAATGAAAATATCTATGTTTATAAAATCTTATTTGTTTTTATTCAGCGCAAAGCTACAAGATCAGTTATATGATATCAATTATATAAAAACAGTACTTCCAGTAGCCCTGACATTACACGTTGATAAGTAATTTCTTTCTTAAAATTTATGTATATATATATTTTTATTGAAAATAAATATATTTTAAAGGAGTAAAAGCTACAATACTAATATTAGTAAAATCACAATTAAGGACTGCGTTAAATACAGCAAATCAAAACCTCTGGCTAATTATATTAGTTTGTTATTTTAACTCAACAACAAGCTGAAACAAAAAACAACTTACGTTTCTCCTTAATTTGTTCTCCTTTCGGCTTTTTTTAATTAAAATAAGCCAATTTTGTGTCTGTATTGTCTTCTATGAAAGTGTAATAATGTCAGTTCTATGGCTTCGAACTAGATGTATATTTTCGATTCCGGCATTAAGTTTACGATTATCAAATTATATAAACCACCGTATTCCTTTACTAGAATATGGTAGTAGTTTATAAAAATATAACGAAAATATCAGTTTCCCTGGTTACTAATAATTATAATTATTTTAATTCCGTTAATCGTGTTCCAACCGACAAGGGTAACTTTTAAATGGTCAGCAAATATTTATGTTGGTGTTTGTATCTATCTTTTAAATAGATAACTTTATCTATGTAGCTTTGTAATAAAAACTGAAACTTTACTTTTCAAGTGTGAGACTTCTTCAAAATTAATTGATATTACCAAAGAGAAATAACTTTTTTGAAGGTGCTTCATAAATAGAATGGAAGTAGTCCGCCAATTAATGTAATAGATTTCATTATAACAAATGTTATATATATGATACATATACTCAATTTCAGAATTAACACTTGAGGTGCTATTTGCCATGTTAACTTGCTCATTGAAACTGTAAAGCTAGCTTCACATAACATATGACTTGTGTTAGTATCGGTAAGTTTTCCAAAACATATATAATTATCTTTCCTCCCTTACAAAACAAATATGTAACTTGTGTGTTATTTTATCTGTTTTATGTTTTATACTAACTTTTCTTCAGTTTCATTACCATTATAAAACATTCTCGAATATAGTCCATTTATATTTTTCAACGTATTTCCAAAGATCTATCAAATGTTTTGTTTCATGATGAACAATAGATATTATAGATTTGTTTCCAGTTACCCCTTTAGAGTATTGTAGTATATCTAACATAATAAATATTTATTTTCTTTAGGCTTCAAAAATTGACAATTTGGTGGTCATCTGACATTTTGAAAAGTTCAACACATATGCGCGTATGAAATTAACAATAGAAAGCTGGATATGAAATGTGTCTCACCGCCATTTTATTAACAAATAATTCTCCTTTCTTGTATCTAAATTAATCCACAGAAAACGTTGTGGTAGAAGTATCACACTATTGTAAGATATGTGTGCTATAATTCAAGGTTAGTATCCAGTGTCAAGAAGCTAGATCTGATGCACTGAAACCTCAGTATACCTTCTTCCTCTACACCATTAGGTATACATGAACTCAAATAGTAACCATCCATAATAACAAATTTTCAATACTATAGTAACCTGCAAAATAAATGGGGATAATCTTATTTCAAAATAAACGTTATAGAAATAACAATAATGAACAGTGTGTTAAAATATTATATTCGTATCAAGTCTGTAAGATTTACAACCACCAATATCCAGGGAGCGTGTTGCTATAGTCACAAAGTGGCACCAGGGAGCATGTTGCGTTGATATCACGAGCGTCCAGATAGTTCGCGAGTGAACCACAATGAGGGATAATGTGTCAACAACTTTGTACTTGTTGTATAAGTGAGGCTTCTTTAATTTTGCGTTTGTTTATGTTTGTTTCTTTATTTAGCATTTGGGTGTTTTCTATGGTTATGTTGTGTTTATTTGATTTGAAGTGTTCGAAAACGTGTGAAGGTAACTTCGCTCAAGCCCAAAATAAGCCTACACAAAGGAAAACCTTTATACCAATATTAATAAATGTAATCAAACATCTAAGCATACCTTCTACATTCCTACACTCAGTTACACAACCCCCCTTCAAGCATGTGGTCAGCTATTGGTCAGTTACCGCTTTCTTTCTTTGTGAACCTGATGATGACCGAAGAAGATCGAAATGTTGTTCGCTCCTCTACATAAAATGTTTTCAACCCAAACCAATCGTTTTTTCATATATATTTTTCTCTACAAGTGGTTTTTGTCGTCATCACTGATTATTATTTTGCAACCTAATTACTACTCCTATATTAATCATAGCTAATATTTCTTCAAACGTTTTAGTTATTTGTTCAACCAGTTTTTCTTTATTTTGCTTTCTTTGGACATTTTAGGGCATTTTCAAAAACTAATAAGATAAAAGCCTGAAAGATTTCGGCTTTAAGAAAATCCATCATTGTGTACAATTTTGATAAACTAAATTCTAATATAACAAATAAAACTTCCTCGGTATGAACGTGATAAATGTTCCCCAGCGGACTTACACCGCTGAAAATACGGGTTTCGATACCCGTGGTGGGCATAGCATAGATAGCCCATTACATAAGTTTGTGGTTAATTCTAAACAAATAAACTTGAAATAAATATTTCTTCTAACAAAATTCGTTCATCAAGATGTATTTCCAAACTAAAAAGTGTTTTCAAAAAATTAACCGAATAAA
Source organism: Tachypleus tridentatus (assembly GCF_004210375.1). Classification (NCBI taxonomy): domain Eukaryota; kingdom Metazoa; phylum Arthropoda; class Merostomata; order Xiphosura; family Limulidae; genus Tachypleus; species Tachypleus tridentatus. Next base: position 189,307,650 of record NC_134831.1, on the reverse strand, counting down.
GTATCACTAATCATATTGAGTGCCTTCCACTTATTAAAGATTTTATGTCCTTGTTTACTAATTTATGACGTTAATTAATTTTAATGAGTTTGTTTATAATTTTGGCTTCACATGATTTGTTTGGAAGTTTTGATGTATATAGTTCAGTTACCTTCTTTTAGAAGCTATGAATAAATGTTATGTATAGTAAACTAAACATGTATCTAGCTGTTGTACTTTGTATACAATTATAATTGGAGTTAAATTCGAACTTAACCCATGATTTATATTGACTATTATAGAATGATTATTTAATTAGTCAAAGAAGCAAATATAAAATTTACAAGCTACACAAATCTTTATTTATTCTCGTTAGAAAAAAGTATTTATTAGCGAAAACAAAAGAAGCATTTATATGAAACCACACTTATTCAAGGAAATGAATGTCAAATACCCATATAAGTTAATAAAAACAGTAGCTTATGTTTATTTTACAAAACAGGTTGTGTACGTCGTAACATTTGTTCCTTCTCGGCTGAAACAGATACATCACCAGTAATTTTAAATTCTTTTAACAAAAGTAAAGACAGAAATATCAAAAAATTCATTTCCATTGTACATCTGAAACTTTTATAAACAGATCTGAAATTTATAAAATATAATCTTATAATTAAACGAAAGACTTTATTAATGTAATTGTGAAATTTATACAGTAAATTATTTTACGTTAAGTGCAGTTTTAAAAATGGTTTGTGTTTAACGCTCGTGAAGGGAAAAAAAGAGAATGTGTAAAAATAGGAAAGATTAAATTCAAGCCAGATCATATAGAACTTGTTGGGCTTGGTTATTTGTCTAGAATAAAGAACAATATTACACACTCTTCTCTGTTCACCACTGGTATCGAAACCCGGTTTCTAGCGTTATAGCTCTGCAGATATACCGATGTACCCTTGAGGGCCGAATTTGTTCGACGACATAGCATGAATAGCATAAAAAGATGCTTTAAAGTGAAAGAAAATGCGTTTTTACACATACTACATAAACCTCATACTCAACGACGGACAGAAGATGTAGAAGTTACCAATTTTATGATATCTTGATAGTGTCATAAGCCTTCGCAAAATCAAAGAGACAAAAACAAGATGTTCTGTCTTTAGGAAGTCTTACATGATCGATTTTTCAAATCGAATAAGATTGCTTACGATGGAGCACTGTCAACAGAACGTACACTTGGTGGGCTAGACAAAGTTGTTTCATTAAAGTAAGCAAGCAAGATGAGCATTAACCAACCTTTCCAGACCTGGCATGACCAAGTGATTAGGCGCTCCACCCGTAATCTGAGGGTCATGGGTTCGAATTCCCATCACAACAAACACGCTCGCTATTTCAGTCGTGGGGCATTATAACGTAAAGATGAATCCCACTATTCGTAGGTAAAATGGTATACCAAGAGTTGGCAGTGGGTAGTAAGACTAGCTTCATTCCCTTTCTAGTATTACACAACTAAATTAAAAGCAACTAACACAGATAGCCCTCGTGTAGCTTTGTGCAAAATTCAAAACCAAACAAAACCATTTTCTCCAAGATCTTACAAAAAACATTGTCAAGGCAATTGCATGATAATTAGAAAAAAAATCTAAGGATCTTTCGAAGGCTTTTATACAGATAAGACAATAGCTTTGTGCCAAGCATGAGGAAAATTTTTTCCTTCTATTTCAGGCTCAGTACAACAAGAAAAAGAGGACTAGCGGCAGGAAAGAGATTGTACAGGATTTTTACAGTGAACACCATCATATCAAAACAATTTACGGCCAGACTGATTGAGGGCAAGCTTGAGTTGCATCAGTTTAAGGAGACGATTATTGCAATGGAAGCGATTAGCCAAATGGTGATCTTTATGATCAAACTGCACGGGAAGAGATAAAAAAAATAAACAAAATCATTGCAGAGAGTATCAACAATACTCTCCACATCAGCAATTTCCTGTCCATTGGACAGCAATATGGAAACGGGATAGCAAGCATACTGTACTTTGACCTATCAAATCTTGTCCCACATGTCTTTGTAACTGGTGGAAAAATACATACTATTTGTAAACTTAATCCAAGATTACTTTTGTTTTTGATGCCTGATCTACAGAGTTCGGCACGGGCCCACTGGAAAACAATATTGTTCTAAAGAATGGGATAACTGCAAAAGGTACTCCAGGCCCGTTTTTGATCCTCCTCTGCCTGCTAGCAGGCTGAAGGACCACCATAAACGGGGATACCGTAGGAAAGGTATCGATGATCTACGAATAGAATGAATAGCTGCTTCAACGATGTAATCAATTACTGCTTCCAAGTAATCGTTAATACATGGTAAACTACTGACAGCAAAATTGATTTTCAAGAGAAAGTTGAAAGAGAAACAGTCAGCCTGGTCCAACATTCACCATGATATTCGTGTCTGGTTGCATCGACCACGGCAAATCTCTCTCAAAACTAAAGAGAAGGAATCTCTCCTCCGTGAGTCACTGTCAACCTACCAAGAGAAATCAGAGAAAAATTAAAGGAAACAGACAAATACTTTAATTGCAGTAAAAGATTGACTAGGTGCATACAAATAAGTAAAGAAAATAGTAATGAAAAGAAAATGGTCATAATCCGAGAGCATACGTTCCACAGAACGACTCCACTCATTAGTAGGTGTACCACTCTAGGGAGACAGCATCTGTTATATAACAGAATTAAGGACTGAATATCGTAAATATATCGGGAGGCAGATCGAGAAAAAACAGTTATGGCATGACACAAGGAAATATGGCACACATAAGGTGAGTATGTGATGGTTGACCAGTAGTGCCACCCATCCATTCATCCATCACATAACCTATAATTTTGATATTAAGAAACCTGCCAAAAAGTAACTCTATCGGCAAATTTCCTGAGATAAAAGACACGTGGAATAAGTCACACCCTTAATATAATCCATATATAAGAATGGAAGCCTCGAATGTTTTACTACATTTAACTGGCCATTATTTCTTATGTAAAGGGGAAATGTGCAGAGAACCCTTGTACTTACGGCTGTGCATTTTACCTTATTAGAAGTTCTGTTCATGAACCTTGTTCTTGGCTGAGTGGTCAGGTCTCTGTCAAAACACGTAATTCCAGCGACTGAGATGTACCTCTTTTTTTTTCTCAACCTACTTACGGCAGATTGGTAGAAAAAGTGTTGGGAAGCACTACAATTTGTGCAGTGAGGATCCATTTGACATTCGAAAGTGTTATGGTATTTATCATTACAGCAAACACACGACAAAAACAATAAAAATGTCTCCTAATATCCTAACCGCTAACACTGAGAACATCTAAGAGGTTTAGGAATGTATAGCTGTACCTTACTGTTCAAATAATCTTCCTTGACAGAGGCACATGAAAGTGCCGACGTAAAACTCAAAATAAGTGTTTATTGACCTAATAATTCCGTCCTTGCTGGTGGAAATACGGAGCACAGCAGACACGCCCTGGCTGGAGAAATCAGTGAGGACTCCTGGTTTGGGAAGTTATTCATATCCTTCTAAACGATCACTCCTCGGGAAAAATTTAAAGTAACATGAAAAGTTACCTCAATATATATGTCTCCAATAGTCATCGACCAACTTTTGGGAGAATTGGAAAATCCATGATAAACAATAAATGATCCAGTGCCCACTGACCCTACCCATTATGAAATCCTACAGTGGGGTACAGTACAATGCCAAATAAAAACACTGCAGCAACTCCAGGACTTCGTGTGCACAATATCGAAACACCAGCACCAGACGCAATTACCACAACACCCAATAACATGGAGGCTGACACTGATACTCCGTTGACCCTTGTCAAACAGGACCAGTCAATTGACTCATGAGCTGGAGCACTCCAAAACCACCGATCTGCAGGATTTCAAGGACAAAGTGGTGAGTTGCAATGTCCCCAGACCCCACTTCACCACTAGGACTCTCTCCTTCCCTTCATGGATTGCCACGCACAGCAAACACCTGAATAAACACTCATATTCCATAGAAGGTAAACTTAAAGAATAGAACTTTATCAAGGACGTCCCCTCACTACGTTTAGGAATCCTCCTCGAAGCATTATTTATAAGCAGTAACATACACCCTCCTTTAGTTTTTCTAAATTATGAAATTTATTTTTTAGGATTTCGAAAAAAAACATTCAAATTAATCCTTGTATATAAAAATTTGATTCTTTTTTTTCTAAAAATAAGAAAAGCAAAAAGTCTTTGAATTTTTATAACAGCTTTACAACCTTTCGTCTTTTGAGAAATAATAATCTAGTAAAATATTTACTTTATTAGTTTCATATCGATGTATTAATTATAGTTGATAACAAGATAATTTACATCACAGATGAAATTATTAGCAAAAATATAAAGAATTACTGAGTAACGAGCAATAAAGATGTAACGTATATATGTAAAAACGGCTGATATCGGTTGAGAAGTTTTTTTATGTAGAGGAGCGAACAACGTTTCGACATTCTTCGGTCATCGTCAAGCTCACAAAAACCAAATTTGATTCGAGAAGTCAGAAAAATACTGGAAATTTTTATTTTTATTATGTATTATGTATCATTAAGAAAAAAAATATGTTCAATTCAGTTTAACTAAGTTTGGTTCTGCAATGCATTTTTTTATTTTAAATAATATATTTGAAAAGTTACAACCGAAGATTAATTAGATAATAATTACGCAAGTCATGGGTCACTGCCTTTCAATTACATTATAATTTGTTTTTTATCTGATGACTTAATATATTCAATACTTTATTTATCTTAGGATCTGTCACAGACAACATTATAAATTCATTTATCTTATTATTGTTTAAGGTTCTCTGTTTTAATATCCGTGGTGAGCAAAGCACACAAAGAGAAAAATATATATGTAAAAATATGTAGCTTTGTGCTTAATAGAAAACAAATAAATAATATTTTAAAAACCTAAATATTTTCGCTTGCGATTTAAGAATCACATTTAACTAAAACACGCTTGTCTTCATAGAGAGTTAAATTACGGTCTCATAGTTCATAATTAGCAAACACACGTCGGTACTATAACTACTACAAATCTTACTATAAGGTAGATTATCGGAAATTTGTCACGATCAAAATTCATCACAGAATTAAGGTCCATAAAAAATAAGATATTTTTATGGTAAGAAAGAATACACTCCAACTCAACAAAAAATACTCATATTCATAAGTCGCAAACTGAGTACAAGTGTTGTAAAGGAACAAACTACCAGGAACACTAACCTTAACTGGTATACGACTGTATCCCGTGAGTTAAGAAATTAAAAAGTTAAAATGTCTGCCATAAGGAGATCAATAAAATTATCACCCCCCCCCGTTAAACAACAAAGGTCTTAGAAACAAAAATAATAATAACCAGTACACAGAAAAATTCGTCAGTGGATAAGAATATCAAGCAGCTTAAAATTATTATAATTAATTATAACGTCTACATTTCACAAATCAAATACATTTTGGCCATTAAAAATTCAATCCATAATTTTATAGACATTTAGTAGAGATAAAAAGTCTACACATTCACAAAAATTATACTGAAACTTATTGAGCTTGATCATTTCAAGAGGAACTATAGACTTATTCTTCTCGGCTTATACAGAGGTGGAAACTCTTAGAATTTTTAATTAGGTCAAGCTGGAAAACTAAATTAATCTACTTGAGGACACTTGTACAATATATTGCTACAAAATATATTGTAACTACACATACAAACTCTTATTCTGTCTCGAAGTACCTTGCACAGGATGTCATCGTGTAATTATTACGACTTCCATTGTATCTGATAAGTTGACAAGTTGAAAAATCCATACTCTGTTGTATTATAAACTTATACATTTTATGAATCATGTTCTTGAATAACATTTTCATTTTATCAATGGTTTTAATGGCAATATATATTTTAACGTTATTTTAAACATCTACATGTTTCAGAAAGATCAGATGTGAGTCTTTTTTAGTTTTTTGCACATCCGTTTTTACATTTTTTTTCCGAGAAGGTGTTTGATGCTGTCCAGTTGTTCCTGGTACTTGTTACCAAATTCTTAAAAAATTATGTTACTGTACATTTGTAGTATAAAACGAAAGATCTCCAACATCAGTTGGTTTATAAAATAATTATTTAATAGCGGAATGACATAACATAGAAGTTATGAAATTAACAATTCTAAAGAGCAAGCAGTGAATATTCTCAAGCACGATTTCGTCATGAAATATAAGTTGCTGTTGTTTGAATTAAGCAGAAAGCTACACAATGGGCTATCTGTGCTCTGCCCATCACGAGTATCGAAACCCAGTTTTAGCGTTATAAGTCCGCAGACATACCGCTGAGCCACTGGAAGGCTGAAATATAAGTATAAACAGAAATCACTTAACCTTTTATATTTACTTTCATATGAAACGTCATTCATAAACATTTCCTAACCAAGATACACCTCGGTACTATAATATTCAATTAACTGTTGTTTCACTCCTGATATAAACTTAATATTTGAGAAACGACTTCCACCTGGGATGGAGGGGTTGTCATATGCAAAGAAATTAAGACCTTTACAATTTTTTTGTCTTGGAAATAAAAGAACTAGAGGTGGTCTAATATATTTGTCTAAGATCATAAAAATATTTGATAATGTTGATGCATTCAATCATAAATTATTTATAATTGCTATTGCTGCAGAATAAACACTCGTTTTACTGCTGTTTTTCGTAAACAAATGTAGTTGTGCTTCAGTTAAACATTAAGCTGTGTTTTCTTTCACTCTCAACTTTTCTTTGTGGCATAAAATATCGAAAAATAATTCATTTTTTTCTCTTCTTCTTTCATTTTTAAAAGTTTATTAAATGACTTATTCTTTCCTTCCTAAGAGATAATTCATTATGTATATCAAATTCCTGGAAGAATTTTGTAAAATAAGAGATAGAATCTAATATATATTTAAATAAAAGTTTACTGTTATTAAAAATAAAAGCTACAGACATTCTAGGAAGAAATATATCTAAGAAACTTTTCAGTAAACAAACTCCAATAAGTTGTTGCAAACAAGAGCAAGTTCAAACAAACCCATAAAAGATATTTCAATGAATGTAATAAATGAAGCTGCAAAACAGTTAATTACAAAGATGAACCATAAAACAAACAATTAAGAAGGTAAAAAAAGACTGCCAAGTTTTTCATGTAATTCACTTGCTTATTGAATTTGTAAAGGAAAAACTGACTATTCAAACTATTAGTTTAGATATGTTATTCACAAGCATACCAGTAATACGCGAAAACTGGTGTTAACAATTCGGGTATAAGAATTCAATAAAATTGAAATGTAGAAAAATAAATATCAAGGTAAAACTTTTAAAATTTTGTACTCGTTACTTATGTCTGGCTATATGTTGTCTATCACTGGATACACCTAACAAGTGTACGGAGCTAATCAAGGTTAGGCAGACATACATGCTTAGTCCAGAACAGTTGTTCCAGCTTTTCCTGGTAATCTGCACATTAACTAAATCATTAATCCGTTTGTCTTGATTCTTGGCGTATTCATTACATGCACTCGTAATCATATCAAACTATCGTTATATCTTTCCTAGTTACTTGCACTGTTCTGTTGATGTTTGTGACGATTCCACCTGGAAGGTACTTGTAACGATTAAAGTAAAACGTAGTTTCATGTAGGCTAAAGCTAGCCTTTCCCTACAAAATAAAATTTTTGTGATTGTCGAAAGAAAAATTCTCTAGTGTCTTGTTGTTGATGTTAAAATAAAAAATCCTGGTCAGATGAAAACATCAATAATTCTTTGATAGAGTACTATTGACTATTTTGACTTAATCAAAGTCTACATACAGTTCTTTGCTTCTGTACATTCGTGTTCACCGTACTTAACTGATTGTTTTAAATTCTACCTGAGAATTCAGCAACTGGTCATCAGTACCATCGCAAATGTACTACTGATGCAAAATAAACAACAGGCACAGTCACTAACCAATTTCATGTTACCCTCGAGTAACCTGTAGAGTTGAACGATTTGTACACTTTCAACAGTGATATTGTGCACCCGCCCATTCGAGTACAAAATATCTGTAAGCATCAAATCTTTCATGGACCTTGAAATGTTTTCCAATGTAAAAAGATTTAATTCGGACTAACTAATTTACGATATCTATATTCTCACCTGTGAAATTTTAACGTCAGTTCGTAGGCCTAACTCGGGTACGACGTTTGCATCGTCGACTTATTTACTGGAACCGAGCAAGCGATTATAATTGTTGACGGATGGAATAAGAACCTGTTCTATCTAGAAGGACTTTCTTGTACTTACTTCATATCTTGACTTGCATATATTATCTAATTCCATGATAAATTCTTGAAAAATAAATGGAGGTAATTGGTGATTGTAGTGGAAGCCATGTTTTCACGAATACTGTTTACGTTCAATATCGCCGCAAACCGCTGCCTTGCTTAGTATGGTCACAAGACTGTTTAAGGCGTATAGCAACATCAAATTCCTGTGTCTCATTTGTTACTCAAATACAAAATACAGTTTCTAGAGTCGTAAATTATACGATTATACATATATTTAAAGATGTTATTACCTCACATGAAGGATAATGAAAGTTGTAACGCACTACACTCAGCTTGTCACATTCTGAGTGTTTATATTGTATTGAGTTAAACTTGTTTTGTCTTACATCTATAAAAACAGAACTTTAAGAATCGAATTACGTAGTTCAAATATAACTGGACAACTTCGAACACTAACTTGGAAAGAATTATAAAAACAGATGTATAAAGATGGTGATTAACCTTAGATTTTAATGAAATACATTGAGTGTTTTAAAAAAAAAACAATATATATGTATATCGTAATTAGAACAGACGAATTCATTCAAATACAGTTCTGTAATACGATTGCTAAAAGTTTCATATTTGTAAAATAAACATTTCAGCATGAACTTTACAACTTACTTGTATTATTAAAGAGAGATGGTACACCTTCGCAAAACACGTTCGTGTGAGAGTCAAACAACACCAGTATTCAGAGTACAAGCTTGTAAATGTATTTACAAGCATGTAAATGCATGTACTGCAGCAACAGGTTATGTACGTGTACCAAAAAATCCATTTGAAATTAGTTTACATTGAGGTTTATCATGATCACACGAATATAGAATAATTAATAATAATTTATGCTATTATATTACACATTTAAGAAGTAACAACGACTCAGTACACTAAATATTATAATATTTTGATCAAGAATATTTGGAGTTTCAGTAAAACGAGCAATTGAGTTGAAACAGTAAACCTGTAAGTAATAAAATATCTTGATATTTTTACATTCGAAATTCGTCTATAGCCGAAATTCTGACTACCAATAAATAAAAGTATTGTAAAGATCTTATTTGATCTTTATTTTTAATATTTCAACTACTTGACATCGCTTTTACTACTTAAAGTATACACATATTAGCAAGTATTAGATCCATTAATGTTTATTTCGATAACACTGAAATAAGTATTAATCTTTGTATAAACGTCCAGATAATTACTGTACAAATTAAAATAATAAATTATAATAATCTAAGTTAGGAAATATCTGCTCTCTATTTAATCTATTCCATGAACAGAATAGTGAAGTATTTTTTAAATAAATGTTCGATCTTTATTCACATTCTTCCCATTAATACAGACTCGGCATCACCAAGCGCTCGATTCGTAATCTGAGGATCGAGGGTTCGAATCACCGTCACACCAAACATACTCACTCTTACAGTTTTGGGGGTGTTATAAATTAACGGTCAATCCCACTTTTCGTTGGTAAAAGTGTAGCCCAATAGTTGGCAGTGGGTGGTGTTGACTAGCTGTCTTCCTTTAGTCTTACATTACTATATTATGGACGGCTAGCACAGATAGCACTCGTACAGCTTTGCACGAAATTGCAAACAAACACTTTTATTGCTTATTCGATCGTTACGTTTATAGTGGGTCTGGGTTAAGTTTGTATAGATGCAATGCAAAAGTACGGGATGTGATAACCATCAGTTGAAGCAGCAAAAAACTTAAAAGTGGTTCTCCTATAAAACATCTAAATTAACAGTCTTCATGTCTATCTTTATTTTTCATGGAAAATATCCTTTAGTTGTGTAATATAGTAGGTTTCTTTGTGAAACTTTAATTGTAACAGGATTTTATCATAATAATACCAGTCTTAGCTCAGCCAATGTCTTCTTTTTTGCCACATTGAAAAGTACATAATTCTTTCCAGGCTTCGATCTTCATCCCCATTTCTCTCATTGAAAATTATCCGTTTCCTTTTTTTCTGAAGAATGTGTGTGTTTTCTTATAGCAAAGCCACGTCGGGTTATCTACTGAGCCCATCGAGGGGAATCGAACTCCTGATTTTGCGTTGTAAACCCGAAGACATACCGCTGTACTAGCGGGGCTTGTGAAGAATCAAGGAATTTCATAATATTCACTCGGATTCAGTTGGATTTCTTAATAGAATCTACTAGACACTGTTGATGATTAATATAACGATATTACTGTTTTCATGATCTCTTACAGAGTCTAATTTATTTCATTGATCTCTTTAAACTTTTGTAAATTACATTATTTTTCCAGATATTCCAAATCTTATGAAAATATTTCGTACACCATTTTTATATTTTCATATTTATTTAATTTTGTTTGTTTTGTTCTTCTCAGTCATATAAATACTAAATACTGAAATACTAAAACCTTCTTTACCTTTGAAACTTGAGTATTTCAGAGCGATCACATTAAAGTTCGAAACGCCGTACATGTTTTTAAAACTTCTCCCTTACTGTAAAAGTTGTAACTTGTAAAAATAAATAAACACAACACAAATGTTTGTATCCTACTCGTAGATCAAAACTGTAGTTATAGAATGCAAATCCTTACCTTTACAGCCAAGTTATAGAAGAATTGCGAGAGAGAAAGGAATCTTAATATATGTTTTGAATTTATCGAAACAGAGAAATAATGAAAGAGAAAACTTACGTATATGTCACTCAGTGAAATTATTAAGAATATGAGAAAAATGCTTTTACCTAGAAAGAAGAGATATGCAATTATTCTGTTGTAAATATCACTCAGAAAAATGAAAGAGATAAGCAAAGAGAGAGAACGTCTTTCACTAACAGAGTTATTGTTAAAGAGGAAGTGAGAAAGAATAATCTGTCCTACAAAGAAATTTTCAAGACGTATGACTTTTCGTCTCTACCTACACTCCATCAACCATTAGCAAATAAACACCGTACCGTTGACCATCCAAATATGTCATTTTATCCTTTTTTTATAGTGGTATTGGTTCCTTATCCCCATAGTACACAGAGTTTGTTCATCTTAGATTCTTCTCAGTGTTCTAGACGTTTAAGAAACAATTGCAGTTGTTACCTTAAACCACCACAGGTACAGTAGCGAAAAAAAATAAAATATTGTGTAACATGGTTTGTACCATTAATAAAGTATTGTTTTAACAACGTGGTGATCAAAACACCCTACTTTTATTACAATATCTTCAATAGGAACGTGCTTCGTCCAATGTGACGACATATTTTTGACTTCATACCTGTTTTCTATTGTATACCATATAAAACTGTTAATAAGCTTTGAAAACACGACTATTATGCTATATTTATAGCTTTATTAAACGAGCTTTAAATGATTCTAGAATATATCGTCTTCACCTTTGGACCAAACTTTTCTTGCTTCACTGATATTATTCAACATTAACATTTCGATTGTTGAAGCTATAAAATGCTTTTCATATGCGAGCAATAAAGGAATGTGGAAACTTTGTAACAATGTAACTATTTAGTGCAGATCTTAATAGTTTTCTAAACTTATTAAGCATGTTGAAAAACAATGACAAATACTTTATACAGATGGAAAATTTATATAGAAAAGCAAGGGACTACAGTGTACACACACACTAAATGTAGTGACAAATGATAAAATTACGAAAACAGAAAACTAATAAACTACAATTTATCAAGATTAAAATTAAAATTGTTATGTAAAAGTCTTACTAAATTAAAAGGTACAATAAATGAACGAGAAATACCAATTATATTACTTTATAACTAAAATGTATTTCGAAAACCAACTGTAATATATTAGAAACTGTGAAATTTCCCAAGAACATTGTTAAATTATTTGCTATAGGGTAGAAAAAGTATTCACGAGTGTAATTGAGTGTAGGAATTACACAACTGCCTTCAAAAATGTAGTCAGTTACCGGTCAGTTACCTCTTTCTTTCTGACGATGACCAAAGAAAGTCGAAACATTGTTCGTTCTTTTATATAATGCTTTCTCTACCCATACCAACCGTTTTTTTTTACATTTATAAAAGTTAATATTCATACCAGATGTTCTGAGATACAAATTCACATATTGTTGTTTTAACTTATAGTCAAGCCACAAAAATTTACTTTTGTCTGTATGTTTCCATGTAAATGTTTCCCACAGAACATCTTTCTAGTTTATCCCTGACATTTTCTTAGAAACTTCTCTGTTTTCTGACGCAGAGCAGTAATTTAGAAAAAAATATTAAGGCACCAAAAGTTGCTAAAGAAAGAACCTTTTTAATTTATCAATAGGAAAACTAGTTTAAAGTTACGATAATCAAAAGTATCTGTTTGTTTAATTCTCTCATTGTTTTTAGTAGAGTTACTGATGATAATGAATGGTTAATATCAGGCATCTCTTTTTAATAATATTATTTATTTACATGTTTTCTTTAACCCTTTACAAATAATCCAACATATGTTAGGTGTTTCTAATTGTTTGAGAATTCAAAATAATTCACGTATCACATTGTAACGTTTGATTGAATGTTATTAAATGAACTATTTTAATTATATGTTCCTCGATCATGTTTTTAATTTGTTTACAATTTTCATTACGTACAATTACTTTTAAATTTTCTTTCCTTTAAGCTATATTCAAATGACGTCTAAATAATTCTGTTATATGACTACAATTTCCCGAACTTTTCTATTCACTGATAGTAACAATGTGTAGAATAAAGAATTATTTTATTCGAATTATTTTACAATTAAGAACTTAAAATGTTATTTCACTTTTTAATTGTCATGTTATTTAATTTGTTATTATAATCTGTAAATAACCCTCTAGGAGGAATAATTAATGCTTCCACTGACTCACTTTCTTTTCTTAATTGCTTATGTAGCTTATTCTGTTTTTTTGTCAATGTGAATAAATTTTACATATATTTTTAAATAACTATTACATTTATTTGTATAGAAGCAGTACTTTCAGTAGACGTGACATTATGCGTGTTTGTTTAAGTGCTGCTTAAAACGTGTACTTTTAAAGGTGATAAAACACAGTAAACTCTTTTATTATTACTTTATTTTATGAGGTTAGGTTTTCCTTACTGTGTCAAGTAGATAATGTGGTTTAATAATCTAAACAAAACAGAATTTTAAGTATTCCCGTGTGGTTAGAAATAGTATGTGAATGAATTAGTTCCAAAATTACCTCTTTAGTTTATAGAAATAGATATCTGATATAACAATTAAAAAGTATTATTTTAAGCAAACTTAATACAATTAACGGTAACACATTAATACATCCGTAACGTATGTCAAACTAAATTACTAAAAACATAAACCAATGTTCATTATCTAACGTTTACAATTTCATTAAGAATTCAAACCACCATCAAACTTGTTTGTGTAAGAAACAAACCATTGTCACATCCTTCCATTATCTTTACTTTTCTGGAGGATCTAACGTAATACCGTCTTTTAATCACTCAGTAACTGAAGATTCTGTACCTCCTATATCCTTAGACTTAAGCTGTAATAACAATGAGGTTAGAGATATTAATGTAATCACTTGTATGGCATTAAAAAATAAATTTTATAAATTGTGATTGTGTCAAAATATTTAAATTAGACCAGATATTTCATAAACTCTAATAAAATGAATAATAACTGGTTCGTGGTGTCTACAAATTGAAATCGACACCTGACCTATAATTGATTATGTCTGAATTTGTTTTAATCGATCTAATTCAGTTTAACATGTTTTATGTTTAGTGTATTGTACTGCACTGTGCTAAATTGTATAAAGTTTCCTTTTTAACTACTGATTTCAGGAATGAATAACGTAATATTCTAAGTGTTAAGTAGTTCAATAGCTGTGGGAAATGACATAATTTATATATATATATATATATACACACGCACACACAAAATATATTGTAAAATGAATAACATAATGTTCAGTGACAATAAAAGACCTGTTTATCCATCTCGGTTGTCCCATCTTCTAAGCCAAACTAAAACTGTTATATATATAAAAAGCCAACTTCATCATTTCTATGAAACCTGCTTTAAACTCACTCAAATGTACTGTCTACACAACATCCGAAGGCAACGCTTTTCATAAATCATTGATTTATTTGAAACTTAAAATTGTCTTAGCTTACGACGGTATTTACCTTCCATAAATCTACAGTTGTGTACTCATTCTATAACACTAGTATGAAAAGTACTGGTGCACCAGAATCATCAACTCCTTTTACAATCTTAAACCCTTCCATTAGATCTTATCTTACTGTTTTATTTTCAAGAGAAAACAATTTTAAACATTTGATTTCTCTTCATATGACAACTCCTTCTTCCCAGATGACATTTTAATAACCTTCCACAAATAATAAGCTTATGTCAGGAATGAAGGCCATGGTTAATTGAATTATAGTATCGAGTGTTTTATGGTCAAGAAATATTTATAAATGACATTTGACATGAAAACATAGAAAAGTTAAAGTGGCTTCTGTTTTTATATATATTTTATTACAGAATCATGCGCGAAACTGTTTACTGCTTATTTTTTTAGGATTATAGTTGCCTCTTTCTTTCTTTGTGAACCTGACGATGACCGAAGGAGGTCGAAACGTTATTCACTCCTCTACAAAAACGTTTTCTCAACCCAAACGAGCCCGTTTTTACATATATATATATTTCTCTACAAGTGGGTTTCTCGTCATCACTGATTATTAATTACATGATGTCGTCGTATGCAAGTTCCATAAAGACAGAATAAGAGATTTGTTACTTGTAGTTACTTATATACGAGTATACTAACAATGTGTTGTACACGTGCCCCAGAGCAGACAATCTAGTTTTTCAATATGACGTAATTAACAACTGAAAGAGTTTCCACCTGTGTATGAACAGAGAAGAATGAGACTAGTTGTTGAAATGATAAAGTAAAATAAGTTCTTGTAGAATTTTGTGAATGTATAAACCTTGTTTCTGCTCAAGATATCTATAAAATTATGGATTCACTTTTTAATGGACGTAGACATTAATAAATTTAAAAATGCTCGATATCCTGATCCATAGAAGATTTTTTTCTGTGGACTGGTTATTATTATTTTTATTTCTAATACCGTAGTTACTAAACAAAGTGTGGCAATTTTATTAATCGCCCTTTGGTAATATTTTACATTCTTTAGTTTCTTAACTCACTTCTTCCTAAACATAATAATTTTTTGTTCGTAGTGGGCATTAATTGTGTTATGAACATTTCCGGTTCACAGTATTTTCGATGCTACTTCATATTTTTTTTAATTCTTTGAAGGTTTGCAATTTAGTAACGCTATTTCTATACTACGTTAAGAACACTATTGGGTTATAGGGAGAAGGGATATTTGGGGAAATTCCTTTAATTATGTATTATTAAAGTACTTCTTACACATACCATAAGATCCTGTGGTGAATATTTTCATGAATCTTAATTTCCTCACACAGGTTATGTTTTTTGTATGTTTCTTAAATTTCTCTATTGTTCCATGGGGTGTTTGTTCTTGGTATTTCAGTAATACTCCGTGGCAGGATGAGGAGTAATTTGTTTCTATAACTTATCTTATAGATCGTAGTAAGGGTTGTAGTAGTTATATTACAGACAACTGTTTATCATAAACAAATGGTCCGTAATTTAACTCTCCATTCCTATGATAGTTTTCATCAGAAAGTATTTTTCCAGCGTGTTTTCAGGTATGATTCTTACATCACAAGTGATTTTTAAAAATGAAAATATCTATGTTTATAAAATCTTATTTGTTTTTATTCAGCGCAAAGCTACAAGATCAGTTATATGATATCAATTATATAAAAACAGTACTTCCAGTAGCCCTGACATTACACGTTGATAAGTAATTTCTTTCTTAAAATTTATGTATATATATATTTTTATTGAAAATAAATATATTTTAAAGGAGTAAAAGCTACAATACTAATATTAGTAAAATCACAATTAAGGACTGCGTTAAATACAGCAAATCAAAACCTCTGGCTAATTATATTAGTTTGTTATTTTAACTCAACAACAAGCTGAAACAAAAACAACTTACGTTTCTCTTTAATTTGTTCTCCTTTCGGCTTTTTTTAATTAAAATAAGCCAATTTTGTGTCTGTATTGTCTTCTATGAAAGTGTAATAATGTCAGTTCTATGGCTTCGAACTAGATGTATATTTTCGATTCCGGCATTAAGTTTACGATTATCAAATTATATAAACCACCGTATTCCTTTACTAGAATATGGTAGTAGTTTATAAAATATAACGAAAATATCAGTTTCCTGGTTACTAATAATTATAATTATTTTAATTCCGTTAATCGTGTTCCAACCGACAAGGGTAACTTTTAAATGGTCAGCAAATATTTATGTTGGTGTTTGTATCTATCTTTTAAATAGATAACTTTATCTATGTAGCTTTGTAATAAAAACTGAAACTTTACTTTTCAAGTGTGAGACTTCTTCAAAATTAATTGATATTACCAAAGAGAAATAACTTTTTGAAGGTGCTTCATAAATAGAATGGAAGTAGTCCGCCAATTAATGTAATAGATTTCATTATAACAAATGTTATATATATGATACATATACTAATTTCAGAATTAACACTTGAGGTGCTATTTGCCATGTTAACTTGCTCATTGAAACTGTAAAGCTAGCTTCACATAACATATGACTTGTGTTAGTATCGGTAAGTTTTCCAAAACATATATAATTATCTTTCCTCCCTTACAAAACAAATATGTAACTTGTGTGTTATTTTATCTGTTTTATGTTTTATACTAACTTTCTTCAGTTTCATTACCATTATAAAACATTCTCGAATATAGTCCATTTATATTTTTCAACGTATTTCCAAAGATCTATCAAATGTTTTGTTTCATGATGAACAATAGATATTATAGATTTGTTTCCAGTTACCCCTTTAGAGTATTGTAGTATATCTAACATAATAAATATTTATTTTCTTTAGGCTTCAAAATTGACAATTTGGTGGTCATCTGACATTTTGAAAAGTTCAACACATATGCGCGTAT
Organism: Tachypleus tridentatus; assembly: GCF_004210375.1. NCBI lineage: Eukaryota > Metazoa > Arthropoda > Merostomata > Xiphosura > Limulidae > Tachypleus > Tachypleus tridentatus. The sequence continues at coordinate 189,290,212 of NC_134831.1, read as the reverse complement.
GAAATTAACAATAGAAAGCTGGATATGAAATGTGTCTCACCGCCATTTTATTAACAAATAATTCTCCTTTCTTGTATCTAAATTAATCCACAGAAAACGTTGTGGTAGAAGTATCACACTATTGTAAGATATGTGTGCTATAATTCAAGGTTAGTATCCAGTGTCAAGAAGCTAGATCTGATGCACTGAAACCTCAGTATACCTTCTTCCTCTACACCATTAGGTATACATGAACTCAAATAGTAACCATCCATAATAACAAATTTTCAATACTATAGTAACCTGCAAAATAAATGGGGATAATCTTATTTCAAAATAAACGTTATAGAAATAACAATAATGAACAGTGTGTTAAAATATTATATTCGTATCAAGTCTGTAAGATTTACAACCACCAATATCCAGGGAGCGTGTTGCTATAGTCACAAAGTGGCACCAGGGAGCATGTTGCGTTGATATCACGAGCGTCCAGATAGTTCGCGAGTGAACCACAATGAGGGATAATGTGTCAACAACTTTGTACTTGTTGTATAAGTGAGGCTTCTTTAATTTTGCGTTTGTTTATGTTTGTTTCTTTTATTTAGCATTTGGGTGTTTTCTATGGTTATGTTGTGTTTATTTGATTTGAAGTGTTCGAAAACGTGTGAAGGTAACTTCGCTCAAGCCCAAAATAAGCCTACACAAAGGAAAACCTTTATACCAATATTAATAAATGTAATCAAACATCTAAGCATACCTTCTACATTCCTACACTCAGTTACAACCCCCCTTCAAGCATGTGGTCAGCTATTGGTCAGTTACCGCTTTCTTTCTTTGTGAACCTGATGATGACCGAAGAAGATCGAAATGTTGTTCGCTCCTCTACATAAAATGTTTTCAACCCAAACCAATCGTTTTTCATATATATTTTCTCTACAAGTGGTTTTTTGTCGTCATCACTGATTATTATTTTGCAACCTAATTACTACTCCTATATTAATCATAGCTAATATTTC